>NC_133931.1:60004454-60309811 GCF_031877795.1 Strix aluco | reverse complement strand
TCTGCGTCTGCGCGCCTTGTTGCTAGGGGGTCATTTTCTGCCTCCCGGTGGTCGTGGTGATGAAGGCTCCGCATCTTCCTCGTGTCACGAATTTCTCGTATTTCTTGCTTTCCTGAGGGTAGTCTCACAAAGTTTTTGTTTATACCTCACAGAGTACAGACACTTCCCCTTTGCCCTTCTCAACCCCCCTTCCTTTTCCCTCCTTTTAGTCTCTTACACAGTGTAAGTCCTTGCTTCAGCATTTTAACTTAGATAAGCACTTATAGTCTGTTAGTATAGTCTGTTAGTCGTTACACAATGTAATAGTTAAGATTAATCCTAGGCTATGTTTACATAGTTTATAGAATAACATAACACAAGCTTCCAGTATCTTTGATGGGTTTTGATGAATAAACAGTTTACTGTCTATTACAAAGAAGATTAAAATTTGCAATGTCACATCTGAGGACTCTAACACCACAGGAGAGACAACAGGAGGAACAAGGAAGCAGGCAGGAGCCAGGAAAGCTTTTAGAATGGGATTTTGCAGAAATATGAGGATTAATAGCTGTAAGAGACGGATGCATTCCAAACAATTGTCTTAACATAAAGACTTTGTGTTAAGGTACCTACTAATCGCCCTATCATAAATATCTTAAGTTCCATCACAAAATATTCAAAGACAATAAATCTGGAGGTTCACATAAGTCATCCAGGGACCATACTTTTCCCTGATGTCTATGTGATCAAGTAGTTCTGCAACTGTTCGCATACAGGGTGTTCATTTGAATTTTTGCCAAAGTCTATTGGACATCAGTGGCACGGGATCTATTTATGACATGAAGGGGAAACAAAATCACATCCATAGGACATAGGTCACCTCAGCTGCTTTTACTACCTGCAGTCTGTCTCCTGTAAAAATGCTCCAATGTATTTTAATGCCACAGGAATTTAATTGTGTTGATCATTGTGTCAATGTAAAAATAATCTTTGATTTACTTAGAGAATACTTAAATTTGTTACCTGAAGAAGTCTTAAACAGTTTCCTTTTTATTTCATGAAAAAATATTAATCAGGAGCATTATTCTTCCTTTTCTCAGTTCTTATTCAATTCATATCACAACTTTCAGTGGTTATTGGATAATACTGTAAAAGTACAAACACTAAATCCCTGTAATCAGGATAGTCTTTGTATTTGCATACTATATCTGTGGAACTTTAATGTGAGCTTAATGCTACGTATGCATTGAAGTGCTCCACAACAAGGAAAGTTTTCCTGAATGAAAGATAAAGTGAAATCAGTGAAAGCTCCATCCATCATATCTGAATAAGATTAAATTAATTCACTTTGCTAAAATCAAGTGCGAATAAATTTCATAGACCTAGAAATCAATAAATGATTGAATAAAAATAGTATCTTGAACTGAAAATAAAACTCAGCTAAACTCTAAAGAGAAATGACAGGTACCTTTAAATAACCAGAAGGAGTAACTTCTAAATTCATACTGATTAGAAGCTAAGAGAAACTAGTACTTCTTTTGGGGAAAACATGAACATTCCTCAGTGTTTGTGCCTTGGGAAATTTCTTCAAGAAAAAATAACAAACACACTGACAACTTCAAGTACAAATTGTAATTTATGATTACCATTTTGTGCATAACAGCAAAATAAATATACAGACAGGGACAGGGTTTTTTTGTAACAAAATGAAGTTTTTCAAAAAGACAAAGTATAGATTAATGATAAGATTAATTTGTTTCCTTGAAACTTCTGACTGTTCAGAATGCTAGAATAAAACCAACATTTAAATGATGAAGTATTTTTTTGCTAGTGTTGAATACTGTCTGTGTTCATTTACTTCTGAGCTCTGCATGCTCCACATAGCTTTGCAGTCTTCTCTTTGCAGACTAGGTATGGTCTCAAAAGTTCAGTTCACAATAAATAAGAGAGCTCATACTAATTTTCATCTAGATGTTACTGACAACCTGATGGCACTTGCTCATCTCATGGGACCTCCAATAGTTTCTCATTCCTTGCTCGGCATTTCTTTGGATTTTTCAGTTAATTCATATCCTATCCAAATTGTTACCAAACCTTTCACAGCAAGGTAATTTTCTCTACTGCCACTGTGCTAGGGTGAAATGAGCAAAATCAGTTTTTCCAAAGAAAATTCTGCTCTGGTATTCTGTATCATCTTTCTTGGTTTTAAATTAATGTATCAAGCTATTTCCTGCTAAGGATAAATTATCATCTTAAACTACCTGATTTAAATATTTAAAATCCTTACCGTTTTTGAATGTAACAGACTTTTAAGCTTTCATTCTTTACTGATTCTATATAAAGCTACAACAAGCTGTCCTTTCTCATATATGCTATCTATCAGTTATTTGTAATGTTTCTCAATACTTAGTAGCATATTAAGTAAATGTTACACAAAATGTCTGTATTGGGTGCAGACAGTGACCAGGTGCTGGTGGAGGGGCTGCAGGGGCAGCTTCTGTGAAGAGAGGTTGGGGCTACCCCAAGCCAAACAGTCGGTTCCAGCCGGCTCCGACTGACCCACTGCACGGCAGAACTGAGCCCCTCAGCCATGGGCAGGGCACCTCTGGAAAGCATATGCCAGGGTAAAAAAATGCCATGCAGCAGTGAGTGAGGAAAAAAATGTGAAACAGCCCTGCAGAGACCCAGGTCAGTGAAGAAGGAGGGGGAGGAGGTAGTCCAGGGACTGGAGCAGAGATTGCCCTGCAGCTTGTGGAGAAGGCCATGCCAGAGCAGGTGGATATTTCCTGAAAGACACTATAGCCACTGGAGAGCCCATGCTGGAGCAGGTTTATCTTGCAGCCCATGGGAAGGACCCATGCTGGTTCCAGCTGGGGAGAAGTGTAAGGAGGAAGGAGAGGCAGAAACAAAGTGTTAACGGGCTGATGACAATCCCCATTTCCCATCCCCCTGCACCGCTTGGGGTAGGAGGAGGTAGATGAACAGGGTAAGTGATTTCCTTCCCTTTATCTCAACACACAAGCTTTTTCATCCCCCTGTCAGTTGAGGAGGGGGAGTGAGAGGGTCGGCTGGGTCAGCATCTGACAGCCACCCAAGGTCAACCCAACAGAGTATCATAGTGTAAACATGGATAATGAAGTTTCAGATGAATCAAATATGTCTTCCCTGTAAAATAAGACATTCTATAAGACTGTATAGAAAGCCTCAATCATAGGACTACCAGCTGTAGGATACCCTGTATGAGTCTTCTTTCCATGACCTAATCTAACACATCATTAGAAATTCACATTTAGAATGTTTTCAGCATAATAGCCAAATTCCCCCATCCACATGTCTGAGACTCACAGCAGAGATAACAATATTCAAGGAGAAAAAAAACCCAACACAATGCTTTTCACCTGAAAACAATCTTGTAAAAAAAAAAAAAAAATCTGAAAAATCTGTGTAGTAAAAGACTCATTAATGTCTTTTACAAAATTAACCACAAAGCAAATTTGTTTGGTGAAGCAAAGGTAGATAGATAAGGTTATGAGATTCTCTTGCTTCAGGTATTTTATTGATAGACAGGAAGAGAGTAATGAATTACCAGTCATTTTTCTTATTAGCTACTTCACTACAAAATAATTAGAGAACATTATTTTCATTATAATCACAGTTTATAATTCATCTTTTACAGTGTGTGAAGGAAATGCTCTACCAAATGCTACAAGAAATCTTCTCTGTGAACTATGCAATAAAAGAATACCTAAGAACATACTATTTCTTTTTTTCACTACTGATACATAGCAATTACAGAAAAATGGAAAAGTAAAATTAACTACTGAGCCGTAATATCCTTTTCTTGAGACAGATTATTAGCAGCAGCTTTCTCTTTGTGCCATATATCTGTATTCTCTATTGTCACCTACTGTATTGAAGTTCAAGTACTTCTGTAAATCCCCTCTATATTGTCTCTGTTTATATCTTCAGGCTACAAAGTGATTGGCTGGCTGAGTGTCTGGACAGTGATGCCAAACTTGAAATATCTTCTAGGACTGTTAACTGCAGCACAGTTGTTTCCACTGCTGGGGGAATTCTTAAATATTGCCAAAAGACAGTGTTTTCCACTTTTTCAGAGGAACACCACAGCTCTTACATTTTTGCAAGTCTATGCTATGAGCAAGACCTAAAAAAAAAAGTTAGGTATCTGGAGTCTAACCATTGCTTATTTTGATGAACTGAAAAAGAAACAAAAATATTTTGGCAAATCGCCACTCCTTCAGTCACATGAAAAGGAATGAGCTTTCAGACAAACTGCACCACACTCACTATTTAATTTGCCCTGTATGTTGTAAATCTAAAGCTCTTGACTGTGTAAAATATTATTTATTAATGTGCAATGTAAAGATTGCCCCTGCATGAATGTAATCATTGAAAGTCAAAAGCGTGCACAGCCATTTTGTTGGAAAAACTTGCTTACACCAAGTGGAAATGAGGCTGTTCTTGTCCTATAATGTTGTCAGTAGGTCAAATGTCACCTAAACCACTCCAAAAATAGCTCAGTATTTCGCTGTGAATTTAATTATCTTTTTCCTCACCCAAAGATTAGCTTCTGCTTATTAAGTCCTCTCCTCTTCATCTCTTTCTTTTTTTATGGTCATTCTTTTGTTTCATTTTTTTCCCCAGTTTCTTTTGAATTGAGAAGATGTGACCTTTGAGAAGAGGGCTGCTCTGTCTTTCAAAAGATTACACTAATAATATATGATTGGAAACAGTTTCCAGTAAGAATTCAGTGCTATAAAGTTTATTGATGGTGTAATATAGTTCAAGGTCGACTTCAAAATTATTTACATGATTCTTGGATGCAATTTTCCTTAAAAAATAAAAACCTTATAAAAAAAAGAACTGATACATTTGGAAATGGTACTCAGTATCAGTATGAGGGTCCTTACTTTTATGTGAGCTGAGCTGATGAAGGAAAGAGTGACAGTAGAAGGCAGCTCTCTTATGCAGACTAATGCTCAGAAAGGAATGAAAAGAGCAGTGAGGAATGTATTTTTTAGAGAAAATTTTCTGGCAGAAAATTATGTAGGCTCTCATGACTTTGCAATCAGTTGCAGCTATAGGTAGGAATATGCCAAATAAAAAACCCCATACTTCTACCCCTACTTTTACTATCTTCATATAATCCTATTTTCCCTCAATTCCTTCTTCTGTCATTCTTTTAAATCCCTTGGAAAATAATTCCTCTCTTGTCCTGTGTCTGCACTAATGCATTTGTGAATTCCCTATCAGCAAATAGCTTTCCTCCCTACTGATTCAGCCATTCTACTTCTCTCTCAGATAACATAGTACTCTTTACACCTAGTTCTTATTCACCACACTCTCATTTTCCCACAAATTCTTTGTCTTCTATGTCTTCATTCTTTCCTCGCTGTCCTGAAACTTTCAGGAAAGGAATTAAAATCAAGAAGAAACATATGTCTCGTTTTTCAGGCCTGTGCACATTATTCCATTGCATGAAGGAGCAGAAGTTCAGGTCAGCTCTGGCTATGGCTGATTACTTCTTTGGTGGTTCAGAGTTGTTCAGAAAATAGAAACTGTATGTCCTCTCTGGACCACATGCAACTCAGTTTCAGAGTGTGGCAGCAAATCTTTAACAGGTCTCTCCTGAATGTATGTCAATTACATGACTGGATTTGAAGCATGTGATGGAAGTGTGGAGTGGCATTTTTTTTTAATAAACAGAATTGGCAGTAAGTTGAAAAGCTGTTTACTGACACCCTGATCCAAACACAGATCTGAAAAGAAGGACTGTTTCAAAGACCTCATTCAAATTATAGAGATGCTACTGTCTCTTTCTACACAAACATTTTTTTGTCTGTTTTTTCTTTATTTCTCTCTAAACATATTCTTAGAGATTTTTGATCTGTTTATGTCAAAATTTGGGATCAAGGTGGTGCAGCATGCACAATTCAGTCCAAATGCCTAAAGTTTTAACAGTAGCTGAAAACAGCTTCCGAACAGGAAACATTAACCCGCCTTCACTCTATGTATGAGTATAATTACAATTTGTAGCATATATATTTTATATGAAGCACCATCAGGAGCTATATGACCTTCTAGACACCTTTTTTTCAAATCCAGTTCTTTCCATGCTCTGTCCTTCACATACACACGAATATGACTAAGTGGTCTATTCTGAGCACTCCTACATTAACCAGGGCCAAGGTGTGTATTAACAAAAACCATTCATAATATCACATGCCTGTCTACAAATTTTAGTGAATATTTTGGACAGAAAGGAATCATTTGCCTGCAACTAATGTTTTTGCATTTTTTGAGTTGTTAGCTAAATTCGTAGGCCCCAGAAGTATTCTGACACGTGCCAGGGGTAATGATCTAGGAAAACTGAAAAGTGTGATGCTGATTAGGCAAATGAAAAAAGATATCACTACTCTGCATGGGTTTGATAATGATAAAGGTTTGATAATGTACTTTAAGAATTATTCAGTGTCAGACATTTTCCAAGGGATGTTTAGAAAGATAAAAATAGAGGAACAAACAGAGCTCATAATTTTATAAAAGTAGTGATACGTTTCCTACTGAAGCAATAATAATGGAAATAAATCTACCATCCTGCAGTCTCACTGAAGTGGATATCCCTTTCATTGAAGGAAGATGTAAATGGAAGATTACGCTCAATAACCTCATTGGGGTCAACATCTTTCTGCACATCTGCTGCCTGTAGTTCAGTTGCTACCTAATTACCTGCAGCTAACTAGCTGCAAAAGAAGATAAAAAATTTCATGCAGATAATTGACTACCTTGTGAAGAATGGAAGGGTACATGTATTACTGTATACTGTGACCAATTTCCCCAATTGTGGACAGTACTCTAGCAAACATTTTCTTGATAGTTTCTGGGAAGATGAGTGAAGGATCAGTAAACAAAAAGGTAGGATAGGATAGGATAGGATAGGATAGGATAGGATAGGATAGGATAGGATAGGATAGGATAGGATAGGAAGCATAACTTGTAGGGAGTAATATCTTCTTAAAGCAGAGATATAGAGGAAAATTTCCCGTAAATTAGGAAGAATAATTCTTCAAACGTAAGTGGAAAAAAATCTGAATGATCAGTGAATTAAGTTTGGGATAATGTAATTATAGTCAATATAAGCTTCTAAAAGTATTAAAACAGGACAAAGTGATGTCACTAGCAGTAAGTTATATCTTTATTAATTACATGAACTTATCTTTGAAACCCATTAGAAATACTAATTTTACTTCAAGTATACCGTTTTCTGTTATCAGCTCACATCATCTGAGACTCAGAATAACTCTGTAGCAAGTGCATTATCATTACTGCCACATGTAGATTTTGTCTTCCAGCTTCAAATAAATATTACCTAACCAACTCTGTGTTTCTTTTGAAAGTCATGGCTCTGTGAGCACTGTCATTGGCAGTGTTGTTGCATTGCAAAGTACTGAAATAAAATTATACTGCTGTTTCAGAAATAGTTATTTAGGGTGTATTTCCAGAGAGAGGTTTTATTATGGCAGGATGACATCTTAAAAGAAAGGTAGGGGTGCAGAATCTAGGCATTCCCACAACTCATTATCCTGCAAATATACATGGATTACCACAGTGCAAAAAAAGCAACTGTATTCAAGAACAGTTAACAAATCTCTATGTGAATAGTTACTGTGAGAGGCTTGAAATGGGGAAAGTTGAAAGCGACTTTTGTGCTCCTCAAAGACTCATTCAGGCATGTAGGGGGTGAAGCTTCATCTCTCCAGTTTAATAAACTGGTTCATTTTTAATTAAGCAATAAGGTGTGGTAGGGCATAAACTGTACTGCATTAATTCATAGTTAGTGTGCTGCTCCTAGCCATGAGGCTGAAGGGTAAGTCACCATCAGTGCAACTAAGCATGAATTACCACCACCGAGTGTTCATTTCAGAGTGTCTTATGGCCACTGTAAAAATGTTATTATTTTGAAAATATTTATATTGTTAATTAAAGGTGTGCGCAAATACAGTTTTGTTTTAAACCATGCCCAGTTTATTCTATTTTTTAAAGTCTATACATTTATTTAACAAGGGAGGAATTCACCTTTCCCTGCACAAAGCCCATTTACAATGAAATAGGTGGAAACAGGGGAAGGGAGTAGTAACTGTTGTTTTCTGTTCAGCTATTCAGCAGCTTCAGTTCCTTTCTGAAGTGTTTGCATGCAGAATCATCACATGTGAAATAAAAAAGTTAGTGATTAAAAAAGAGTTTAGATAAATCTTGGAAGCTGAAAATTCCTGGTTCTGAGCAGGGAATAATATCCTTTCTCTTGTTTTGCTGCTGTAAATACCAAGTAAATCCCTTGCAGCGCAGCAGAGTAAGTCCCTTTACTTCAGTGAGCCACTTTATATACAAGTAACAGGACATTCTGTCCTAATGACTCTAACTAGAATATAATAAATTTTGCAGAGCATTTACCTCCTCCTTGTCTCTTCACCTGTTGGAGATTTCATGTGTGACATACATAGTGGAACCAGAAACAAGCTCCCACAGGGTGTACCAAACACAAGCTCCCACCCTTCCCACTCCAAGTTAGATCTCAGCCAGCTTTGGTCCAACAGTACTGCGGTCTCATCACCATGGGAGAAAAATTCAAATCAACATTTAGTAACACAGAAGAATGCATAATGTCTTTAGTATTATTTCAGTAAACCCCATATATTTTATTTTAAAATACAGACATGCATTACTAAAACCAAAAATTTAATGTAGATTAATGATGGAGATGGACAGACAAAAACATACTAACAGGACAAGCAAATATGTTAAAAAAAACTTTAAATATATTGCACCCATTCTTACAAGTTCTATGATAAGTATAGTTCCTTTCATTACTGTTCTTTTCCTTCTGTTGTTTTTAATGTGGTTAGTACCCAGTGAAAGAATTTCTGGATTATTCTTCGTTTTGAAGAGGGCATGTTAGTACTGAGACAGCTCCTAATAATATAAGCTGGCAACAAATTCTGTGTATATCATCATCAAAAGTCAACTTCTGTGATACTATGAGACCAAAGGTATGGAATATTCTGCATTTGGAGCACACTGCATGATTAAATTTCTTTATGCTGGTGAAAACCAATTAACAACACAATAGGATATGATACAATGCAACCACCTCATCTTGTAACAAAGTAATTATTGTATCTTTTCCAAACATTAATTCAGGATTTTCTTTTCCATAGGGTATATGAAAGAAAATAACTGTAAGTGTTGAGTTGCTATGTCTGCCAAAAGTGCTCTTTGGTAAACAGTAATTCAAGAAGCAAATAAGTTTTCATGTATGATTAGTTGACTGAATGATGATGTGAAATAGGTAGATTTTATTATTCGTGAATAATTGATGTCTGGGAATATATTATTGCTATTAGATTTGTATAAAGTACTATTTTTGAGATACTTAAGAAAGATAGGCATAATTTTTATTAATAGTGCCAAAGTGTAGAAAACAGTATAGAAGTGCAGCAATGTCTACTGGCAGTACCAAAGCTTCATATGGCCTGAAAACTGCACACTGTGTTTTGCACTCTCAGGGGTTATGTAATCCATTCTGTCTTCACAGAAGACAGCAACAGCTAGAAGTAGGAACTTCATTAAGGTAAGAGCACTTACGTGCTCTCTCATGATCACCTGGTCTGGAAGTGTCACTCATCACCAGAGCACTTGTTCATAGTGTGAATTTGATCTGTTGACACAGTTTTAAATAAACACTGGATTTTAACTAAGCCACAAATACACTGGAATTTTAAATGATTAAAGATCCTTTCAGGGAAGAGGAAGGACACTGATGATTTTATTCCGAGTTCTAAGAAACTTTTAAAAGAACCAACAATGTTCCTGCATAGCTCAAAAATGGTCTAGAACTAGACTGACTTCACATAGTCCTTAACAACCTAGTCATCATTAATTTCCTCAATCTTCTCCCAATCATAAGTGAAACTCAAAAAAACCCAAAAAAACAATTGTTTTTCTGTTTAAACAGCTTTAATACTCAGCAGCAACAAGGAATGACACACTAGTAATAGGCCTATTTTCTGTTTTATTGAGAAACAGTTGCATTTTACTGGTAAACAAGGCCAATTTATCCTCTAACATTTTATGAATATGCATACAGTACAGTGAAAGGCATCAGTATATGTAATTTGTCTGATTGTCACATGGTCAACACACTAAAGTTGATAATTGCTTCTAGTCATAAGCCAAATACACCACAGTTACCTTTCTAGGTCAACCTTAAAATTACTATTTAACCCCCTGATTTTCATATTTCTGAAAGTAGGATGTTACAAGACCCATATTCTACTTATACAAGAAGCAATAAGACTGGCTAATATTGGAGTTTGGACATGGAGTAACTGAACATATAATAACTGGAATTTTTTTTTTTCCCAGTGATGGCCAATGTTAAGACTAGAAACTTAAGAAAAAATCTTAAGAAATAAGTTGCAGTATGTATGTTTGAAGAACAGGTTAATAATCTCTAATAGAGCCTACTATTCTAGTTCATATCTCATTGTAAGAATTTTTTTTAATCAAATTCATTTACCAGTGTTATTAACATGACAATATTTTTGTCCCATTATCACACAAATCTAAGATAGTTCCATCTATCCACCTATATCTCAGTACTAACTTTGTGATAAGCTTGACTGGTTCTGAGGCAATTTGTTTATAGCCATAACAAGGTTTGACTTGGTTTCTTTGTTTGAGAAGCATAACAATGTGGAGAAAAACAAGCATTGATAACCAGCCTTGTAATGACAGTGGCCCAAATGGATATTTGAAGATTACACCTTCTCTTTATTATTTATGGTCATTTTATGCTTGACATAGGATAAAATGTTTATGAAAGAATATTAGATTAATCACACCTTGTGATAGTGAGAAAAGTAGGGGAGAAGGAGATATTCCTGGAAACAAATTAAACCCTTCAGATTTCTGAAGCAGTCATTTGAATTTTTATAAAGATGCAGAGAGTCTAATGTGGTACAGATACTTCACAGACTCTTCACAGACAAATTAGCCAATGCATGAAGCATGGTACACTTCTGTAAGGTTGCAGAGTAGCTACATTAACATCCCAACATCTTTAAAATAAAAAATCTCACAATTATTCGCATGCCATGCATATTGAATATTAATGACATTTAATACTGCAGTTTATTAACCTTTTACATTAGTGGTCAGAAATGAAACACGCCGGGAACAGATGCATGACAGAAGGGAAAAATGTTTCTGACGGCTATTGGGCTCCATTTGACAGTTAATAAAAAACATCAAGTCCATATTATGTTAGATTAACCAAGATCTGGATTCCACTTGACAAGTCATTATTATTAAAGGCAAGTGGAGGGTATTTTCAAATACACCCTGGAGTGATGCATGTTAAAATATGTATGGCAAACTCTTGAATGTCAAGGACATTTTGTGCAGTGTATAATGGAAAACTGCATGTAATGTGCAGTTTGGGAACTATTTTATGTACCTCTGAAGACCTCAAAGCATCACAATGAATGTTTTATTGAAAGCTGTCATACTCGGTGCTGGGACCAACTGTACTGCAGATATTTATGAACAGCCATCAGTTTGGCAGCTCAGTGCTTCTGCTAAAGCAGAAAAAGAGCAGAATGTGACTAAATGGCCCATCTCTGCTTTTATGCTTTCTCTTCATTTCATCACCTGTGTTATTCTAATGTGTTCATTTAGGACTGTGACTTTGACCTTAATGTTATTGTTTTTAAATACACCAAAAGCTTTCTAATTTTGATCTCAATGTTTTACAAAGACAATATTTTCCAAAAGCCCAAAGGCCTCATCATCCATTTTCTGGTCTATCTCTAGATTTTGTTTTATTGAAGTGAGTTATTTTTATTTTGCCATTCTTTTCCACTACTTTTTAAAGTTAATCTAGGCTTTAGGGAGATATTTCTTGGTGAATCTAAAATTAAAGAACAAAGACTATGTTGAAGTAGTCTAGGAACTGTAATGGTATGCAGAAAAAACTGATTTAGCTCTGTATCACAGAATCACAGAATCATTTAGGAAAAGACCTTGAAGATCACCTAGTCCAACCATTAATAATAGTCTATGTCTTTAACAGAAATCACCTTCATATTCATTGGAACAGTTCTGTTTTATCAAAGGAAGAGTATTATCTCAAATGCAACTGTTACTATACTGAAAGCAAGTATGCAATACATGATCTCCTATGATGTGCCCATCACTTCTGACTCTCTCTCTTCTCGATATAAAAGTAATGTAATTCTTCAGTAAGTGGTAAAATACTAATGAAAAAAAAATCCACGAAGATTATCGTACAACACAGCAGTATTTTATGCCAAATTTTATATTTTTTGTTTCCCTTTTGAATTCCAAATGTTTTAAACTTTATCTGTCTCCAAGTCACTGTAATCTACCAATGTTTGTCAGGAGAGGATGTTCATTTTTGCATGAACCTTTGTACTTTTGGCACCAAATGTCATCACTGGATGCTTGGACTGGGACATACTAAAATTTAAAAGGTGATGAGCAGGAAAAAGACCGCAGGTAAAAATGATCATGAATTAATATGCATCTGGTGGCTTCTAAAATATATGCCTGCTAGAAGGAATAAAGGTGGTAAGGCAGAGCACAGAAAAGTACTTCCTCTGCCTGAAAAAATGTTAGATAATAATGATGATTTTTCAATATGTCCACAGGTAATTCTTGCTTTTATCCTACCTTTTGTCATGTCTAGAGATGGACCATTAAAAGGACATAATATTATTCTTTTCTGTGTATGGTAGTGTTGTCATAACTAAATTTAATTATTTCCTGTAATTGGCCACAAATTCTGCAAAGCTGTAATACAAAGCTTGTTGATCTCTGTTATCGTTATGAAAAGATCGCCTTATCTTTGTAATGGGAGAGGAATAAAAAAAAATCCATTTTTTTATACTTACTATTGTGATAACAAAGTAATTACCTTACTGCACTTATTCTATTAAGTTTAGGATTTACAGAAATCCTATCTATGATACAACTTATAATACTGATAAGAAAAAGTACCACACTGAATGGCAGCTCTTCTTGACTCAATTTATTCACTGAAATTTAATTTGGTGTATAAAAGAGAAGGACACTCATTCATTAGCCAGTAGGAAATGATGTAACTTCATTGAAATAAATGTACTTGTGCCAATTCAACACCACCTGAAAATGCAAAGTGGTATCATACTTTATGCAGAGTTCTCACAGAACTGTGAAAATGCTGAAGAATGAAGTCTAGATTCTTCTGTTGAGCAAGTCTTGTAGGTCTAAATTTCTCATTGTATGAGCAAGGCCAGTGGAGCTGCTTTGCTCTGTCAGGACTTAAACATAACCATTATCAGCCAGTCCTAATAACTTTTTCTGAGACTTGACTTTGCTGTTGCCCAGGTCTAGGAAAGAACTGAAGGGTGTACTAGGAATAGTGGACACTAAATCTTGCCTTTCTAACTTAATTTCCAATTTTTTACTGAGCAGAATTGCCTGAAACATTGTAATTCATGAATATTCCTAGGTAAAAAATGTTAACATTCAGATTGAGATGGCAAAAATAGTTTAAAAAGTGTTTGAAGAAGATTTATAATTACCCCCAAGATAATCTTTATCAATGCAGAAAAATAATGTTCCAGGTTAAGACTGTAGGAACAGGCACACAGAGACAAACACCTTCTCTCCCATAATGGCTCATAATAAGAATCTGAGATAAAAAATACAAAGCTGAGAGAAACTCTAGAGGGATAACTCTTCTAACTTTCCTCAACTGATCACTTAGGAACTTTGTCAGTAATAGGTTTTGTGTGGACAATTATATTTAATGTCAAGAGATCTAGTCCCTGTGAAGGTATTTAATGCCTTTGCTTTTTTAACTTCACAATGTCCTTCAGGAGACAGATCTATAATTTAATTATAATCTGTATGTAAAAAAAAAATATATATATACTTTTCTTTGTTTTAAAACCAATGATAAAATTATCTCTTTTATTCTAGCTTCTCTGTTATGAGAAATAGAGAGTAATCATTCCTTAGCCACCTTTTTTTTTAGTTTGCCAATGACACCAAGCTGCATGGTGCAGGCAACACACTGAAAAGAAGGGATGGCATCCAGAGGGACCTTGCCAGGCTTGAGAGGTGGGCCCATGCAAACCTCATGAAGCCCAAGTGCAAGGTCCTGCACATGGGTCAGGGCAGTCTCAAGCACAAATACAGGCTGGTCGATGAGCACATTGAGAGCAGCCCTGTGGAGAGGAATTGGGGGTATTAGTGGATGGGAAACTGACTATGACCTGGCACTGTGCATTCATAGACCAGAAAGTCAACTGTATTCTGGGCTGCATCAAATGAAGCATGACCAGCAGTTCGAGGGAGATGATTATCCCCCTCTGCTCTGCTTTCATAACACCCTGCCTGGAGTACTGTGTTCGGCTCTTGGGCCACCAATATAAGGACATAGAACAGTTGGAGTGACTCCAGAGGAGGGCCATGAAGATGATCAGGGGGCTGGAGCACCTCCCCTATGAGGACAGGCTGAGGGAGTTGGAGTTGTTTAGCCTGGAGAAGAGAAGGCTTCTGGGAGACCTTGTATCAGCCTTCCAGTATCTAAGGGGGGCCTACAGAAAACATGGGGAGGGACTTTTTACAAGGGCATGTAGTGATAGGACAAGGGGTAATGATTTTAAACTGAAAGAAGGTAGACTTAGATTAGATATACGGAAGAAGTTCTTCAAGGTGAGGGTGGTGAGACACTGGAACAGGTTGCCCAGAGAAGCTGTGGATGCCCCCTCCCTGGAAGTGTTCAAGGCCAGGTTGGATGGGGCTTTGAGCAACCTGGTCTAGTGGAAGGTGTCCCTGCCCATGGCAGGGAGGTTGGAACTAGATGATCTTTAAGGTCCCTTCCAACCTAAATCATCCTATATTTATGATTCTATGATTCCTGACAGGAATCATTCAGGTACCTTTCAAAAATTCTTCTAGGTCATTGTTTTCCAGACTAAAGATAACTTCTCATGTGGAAGCTATACTACTAAACAGCTGTCTTGCCCTTCTCTGTACCCTGCTCATTCTACGTTGTCATGTTTAATAGCAGGTGACCAGCATTATGTATGCCTTTCAGGTGTGAGCACAGTATAAATTAGTGATATAGTAGCAATTTCTTTTTGAGTTACTTCATAAAAATTCCTAACATTCTTTATCATTGTTGTTTGGCTCTCATCACTACTTTTATCATGGACTTATAGAGAGTACCTTCAAAGCACATTTCTTGGGCCTAAATAGTTGATTTAGACTTATCCTATCAGTCTGTGTATATAGCCAAAATTTTTTTGTTTTTTCATATGTGTTTCTGTTCATTTGCTGTGTTGATTTTTAGGTGCCATTTTATTGACCACTATCATGAGATTTTTTTAACAAAATTTTTATTTTGGCAGAGTTTTTAAAAATGATATTAAATATTTTCTTATTCCAAATATTTTTTTATCATTAGAAAATATTTAGATGTCAGCATTCACAACTTATTCTGGATCACTTAGGAGTTTATTAAATAGCTCAGGTTTCACTACAGATCTTTTTGATATTCGGGTGGTAATACATTTTACACATAATCACTGAATATTTGTATACCCTGACCTTTTTTTCTGGTCTTTTTTTCTTGTATGGGGACAGTTATTAATTCATAAGGATCCTTCTTGTTAATCCTCAGTGTTATAATTTCTTGAATACTTTTCAACAAGGGACCTTTAAAAGTTTTTAAAAGCCATGTTTTTAATGACTATTTCTAAGTTGTTAGGTTTGGAATAATTCCAGTCTTTCTCATCTGCATACTATCTGGATATTAAAGAGGTATTTGTGTGGGATTGATACCGAGACATCAAGGTGACCTTTACATGTTCAAGATATTTTCATTTAACAATAACTAAAAAGTTCCTGATGAATCATATTTTCAAAGGACTTGCATCTTCTTTTTTTTTTTTCAAACTATGATAATTTCTAGGTGCATAATTACAAAATGTTAGTAAAAGAGATGATTGAAATACACTGCTTTCAGTGAGAGATTAGATCTGCTCTGTCAGGTGCTCTACCTGATCCGCTGAGAGTGAGTGCTTTTTATCATGACATTGCTCAAAGACCATGTAAGTCCCCAATGAATTAATCACTTGTTTCTCAAAAATCAGAGCAAAGTGCACCAAGGGCTGAAAAATTTATTTTGACCCCTGCCCAATGCTAAACCAACATACCAATTCCTATATACCTTCTCTCTGAACTTTGAGTCCCTGACATCCTTCTTTTTCTCATCTGACTTGTTACACTTTAAGATTTATAAAGTCACACAGTTGTCATATGGAGTTCAGTATCTGAGAGCTCTACACTTAAGCTTATAAGAATTGGAGAGGAGATTCAAGCTAAATCTTCAAGTTTAATGAATAATATAAATCAAATTTATCATATCTCAAGAATGATATCTTGATACTATACCAGGATTCTAGAAAATATAATGAACTGTCTGTATGAAGAGCCCTGTAATTTAAGGCATTCTGTTGTAAATATTGTGCAGAATACTTTGTCTTACCAAATATGCAAACTATTTCTGGTATATACATTGGCATACAAATTTTCTAGACATTTACTATATAAGCAGAATAAATTTGTAGATATTCTGGAGATTTTAACTCCTTGAAAAGTTTGTAAGTATTTGCAATTTACCTGTAAATTATACGCTTACCGAATTTCCTTGTTTCTGTGGTTCCTGCTAATACTTCAGAATAACACCAGACATAGCAATCCTTACCTGACTATTTTTCAATTACAGTACCTTTTTTTTTTGGTTGGCCCCACTATCTTTTAACCAGTCACAGACTCACATATTTACAATCCTTTATTCTAACATAACACAGCATTTTCAATATTTAGTATTGCTCAATCAGCTTTATTGCTTTTATAATTTATTTCATATATGTACTAATCTCTATTTCTAAGCTAGTTTTTAAACTTTTTATTCTTGTATAAAGGACACATTTTTTTAACATCTAATACAACATCCAAAAATAGAAAATTACTGTCTGCTCATATATTTGTATATGCATAGACATATGGACACATAGATTATATACCTAGAATCAAATGTGATTTAATATTATATTAATGTTACTACAGTTTTACTTAATAGGCATATATAGTGTCTAATCTATTTCCATTTATGACCAGATCTCTTTTCAGGAAGGCACTATTGTCATTTCACATAATCTCTTTTTTAAAAAAAACCTTTTTTTAGAAATAGAAACTTCATTTTATTTGGGAACACATGCTTTTGCATGCTATTTTTCTTGGAAGTCACCAAAGCACCCTCATTCTTCACTTGTTATTTGTTGTCATAAAAAATTAATATTTTCTCATGACATTTCAAAATATTAATTCTCTCTTTCATATCTCAGTCATAGTACACAAAATATCAAAAAGTAGTGTCCATGGGGAACCAGGTACAGACACAGGCAAGTATTTTACTACACTACTCTGTGCCTGGACCACCACAAAGCATCAAAACCAGCCATGATCTCCTGAGGCTTTTAACTGGGAAACAGAAATGTTAGCTCTGTGAAACCGTATATCTACCAATTTGCAGTGTTTGCATATGGCAACATCAATTTATTTTTCATATTTAATTTTCTGTAATATCCAGATTTATCATGATAAAAGACCTTGCACAGGTTAGACTCTGACATTAGATAAAAAAGAATATCAGACTAACAGGTGTAACACTAAGATTGTATTAAAACAACTTCCTTGTCCGTCCTTCAAACTATCCTTGCTGTCTCTTAGATTTTCCATAGTCTTAGATTTGACCGAGCTGCTGCAGTTGTGTGCACGTCTATTAAACACCTTATTTCTACAAGTTATTCATTCAGTACTGACCTTTGTAATAAAACTCTTAAGATGAGAAGTGCAGCACATATTGAAATTACAGAGCTGTTATTCGTAACACTTCAGTTATCTTATTCAGAGATTTTTAAGGAGCATAATAGTCCTTAGATGGTCCAGCATAATTAAACAACACAAAAACCACAGAAATATTAGAAAAAATGAAAGAATTTTCTTTGAGGATGATAATATTTTACTTCCATTAAATTTAAATGTAGATGTAAAAATTTTGAATTTTATAGTCATTATAAATAGGGTAAGAATCAATGTAAATATAAAGGAATAAAAATACAAAGAAGTGTCAATATAAGGATAACTATGAAAGTTTTAAGGTTGAGTTCTCATAGACGTTTTCTCATTCCATGGTTAAAAGAATGGCAATTGCATGGTAGAAATAAACTGATTAATTTAGTCAGTATTCTCAAGATGTTGAATAATGGCCTAGTCTAAGCTTCATTAAAATTGTTTTAATGAGGGGGAAAGAGTTGCTGTTCCTTCTACAATTTAAAGGACTTCATTAAAATGCTTTACATGTTATGTATTTTTTTTTTAAACCCCTACAAGAAATAACTTCAATAAAAGCATTTATAAGTCAATATTCCATCTTCTGAGACTGAGTCTTCTTAATCAGTAACCTGTCCTGAAAAATCAGGGAGAATAGCATGAGACCAGAACAGAATGTAAAAACATGAAAATATTTTTGGATCAGTATAAGACTAGACACCAGATGAAACACACGAAGTTCCTTGCTTTTGAGTGCAGTAATACTGATTACATTTAATCTGTGCCCTCTCCATATGGGGAATTGGTATGTTGGTTTAGCATTGGGCAGGGGTCAAAATAAATTTTTCAGCCCTTGGTGCACTTTGCTCTGATTTTTGAGAAACAAGTGATTAATTCATTGGGGACTTACATGGTCTTTGAGCAATGTCATGATAAAAAGCACTCACTCTCAGTGGATCAGGGACTCCAAAAGTCCCTCATATGGACTCTTTCAAGTGGGACTACCCACCCAGAATAAATACAAATCATACCAATAGCTCTCTATACTACACAGTAGAAAAACACCGGAGAAGAATGATAATAGAATGTAAAAGCAGAGTTTTTTCAAGATTCAAGCTATATATTAATGTTTATATATAAATTTATTTTATAGACATAGGAAGATTTTTTTTTTTTTGCTAATGTTGTAAAAACAAGAGGACAAACTGTGTCAAAAGGAGTAAGAGCTTTCAAATACAGTTCTTCAGCTGAAAATTGACTGAAAATTTTAATTATGATCCAGACAGGTATTTACATCTTGAAACTGATTTACAATTTCCTGTACACATCAGAAAATACTAATTTAAATATTTACACTTTAAATTCATTGATTATGTAATAGGCAAAACCAAAACACAGAGGTAAATAATGGTCAGTTTTCAGGGATTGCTTGCACACATCCCAGGTAAGAGAAGAGCTTTGCGTAGAGTTTGTCACATATCTACTCAAAGATTTTATGTATTTAGTTTTGGTTTTTTGTAGGTGCTTTAAAATCACTGTCCTCAACACTATCTATATAAAATAGGGAAAATCTTTGAAATTGGTTCATAGAAAGATGCAGTGATAAAATTGATTACTTCAAGCTCAGCATGGGATGAGGAGATAAGAGCACGCTGAATTCAAAGTTACCTACCATTTCCAGTTAACTTACAGAATTAGTCTTCTGTTTGATAGTCAGAAGACAATTAGCCAGGGATAAGAGTCACAGTGATTTTGTTTGCTTTTTAGATTTTTGCTTTTTCCAGTTAAATACTTTCCAGACAAATTCTACCTACAAGTGACATTTAAGTCTCAGAGCAGGATCAGCAGTCTAGTGTGATCTGTAGCTCTGGTTGTGTAAGAGAAAAAGCCTAGGCCTTCCAAAAGAATATTCAAAGCTTCCAGCTTTCTGCCCATGCCTTCAGCTTTTTTCCCTGGCACCTGTGAATTGTCATTACTCACCTGTCACTGCAAGTCATTGTCCTGGTTTTGATTTGACATGATGTCAAGAATGAAGACATGTAGCAGATAAGCCTTTCTCTGTTTTACACACTTGGTTATATTGTTCCACCACAGACACTATTACCTTTTGTTTGCCAGAAATTTTCACCACCTGAAAATTTCTTGCTGTGTAACTACTGCTGCTGTTCAGTCACTGAGGATGGATACTTGGCTGCGTTTGCCAGTGCAGCGAGCGCTTACTGGGAGAAGATATGCTGTGTGGTGTGTGAAACAGGAATTACTCAGAGCTAAGGAATCTGACAGATCATTATAATTATACTAAGCTACATACAAAGTAAGGTATCATACCTTAATGTTACTGTTGTTAATGCTATTAACAAAGTTGTGGTGGTTTAGTCCCTGCCGGGGTCTGAGACCACGCGGCCGCTGCCCCTCCCCCACAAAGGGAGTGAAATACAAAGCCCCGGGGCTGAGATAAGGAAAGGTTTAATACAACAGTGCAACAGCATCAAAACAGACAACAACAATAACAGTAATAACAATGAACAGAGCAAGATATGTACCGATACAGCAGTGAGAGCAGAGAGATCGCATAACACACGCGTTCACTCCCATGCTTCGGCGCATGGAGGTGATGTCAGCATGGTATTGAATAACCTGGCTAGAGCTTCCCCCCACTGCTGGGGAAACTTAACCCTATCCTAGCTAAACCAGGACAGTAGTGTTTCTAGAAATATATATTGTCCTGGTTTAACCAGGATAGGGTTAAGTTTCCCCAGCAGTGGGGGGGAGCTCTAGCCGGGTTATTCAGATACCATGTGGACGTCACATCCTGGCAGGTCACATTTTCCTGGCGTGGGAGCGCGCTGCACTCGTGGTTTTGTACATCGTGCTTCCCACTGCTGTATTTGGTAGCTATTTTGCTCTGTTAATTGCCATCACTATTACTGTTATTGTTATTGTTGTTGTTGGTTGTTGCTATTGCACTGTTGTATTAAACCTTTCCTTATTTCAGTCTTGGGGCTTTGTATTTCACTCCCTTTGTGGGGGAGGGGCAGCGGCCGCGTGGTCTCAGACCCCGGCAGGGGCTAAACCATCACAACTTTGGCGCCCAACGTGGGGCTGGAGAAGACTGAAATAAGGACAAAAGGAGAAGTGTGTTAGAGCAATCTGTTAGGTGCAATTTTTCTGTTTTACTTGTATTGTTTGATAAGAAATGTTTGCAATGCTGGGCAATTTGCTTGCGTGGTGGGGCTGGATTAATCCTCATATCCACTCTGTGCTCCTAGTAGTGGCATTTATTGTCGGTGGAAAATGTGTCAAGGGCTGTATTTTGCTCTACTGGTTACTGTCTGCTTATAATGGGCTCATTTCGCTGCTTGTGGGGGTGCACCGCTACCTGTTTGCTGCCTGGTCTTTTGTTTGGGGTCTCACCCCCTCTATGGGTGAGCCAGGGGAGGAGATTCTCTCGGTGTTTGAGAGTTTTAGCTATCCCTGGAGCCTCCTGGCCACTGTGTTCACGGCACAATGCTTTCTAAATGCCTGCCAGATCTTGTTTTGGGCCATGCGGTACTTCTCCAACAATAGCACCACCCGGAAACCTGCCCCGGGGGCAGATAGTTATAAATGGCAAGGTGTGTGGGAGAAGATGGGCAAGTGCCTGAGTCAGTGGTCACCCCCAATGCTTTGGGATCTCACTGTCGAACAAGTGAAGAGTCCTGATAAACTGGTGGAGTGTTTGGAAAAGGTGTGCTGCCAATCTGACAAATCCTGGGAGACACAAATCCTTGCGATGTGCTGGGGGCTTGCCCATGCTTACCGTGTCATCTTTAACACTGTTCACTGCCCCCAAGGGGGCAAAAGAACTGCAGGGTCTGAAAGTGAGCCTGCTGGTACAGCAGCTGGGCCAGGGGGACAGGCAGCGCCAGTACCGGTCGCCTCCACCGGCACAGCAGCTGAGCCGGAGGGACAAGCAGTACCAGTATCAGTTGCCCTGATACAGAAAACCAAATATACCAAAAAATCCCCTCGCAATGTACAGGGTGATAATGAACCAGGCCCATCACGAGAGCAGGAGGAAGAGCCGGAGGTAATCATCCGATCTCTATCCCTCAGTGAGTTGCGAGATATGCAGAAGATTTACAGCCGCATTGCAGGCGAGCAAATTTGCACCTGGTTGCTCCGGTGCTGGGATACTGGAGCTGCTGGTTTGGAATTGGAGGGGAGAGAGGCCAAGCAGGTGGGACATTTAGCCAAGCAGGCTGGTATTGACAAGGCAATAGGGAAACAGGCTCAAACCCTCAGCCTTTGGAAGCGCCTCCTGCTCGCTGTGAGGGAGAGGTACCCCTACAAGGATGATGTTCTATGTCGGTTAGGCAAGTGGACCGACATGGAGAAAGGCATCCAAAACCTCAGGGAAATGGCTGTGTTTGATATGATCTATGGTGATCTGAATGATGAGCAGTCACCCTTGGATCCAGATCAGGTCCCTTGTACACAGCTGATGTGGCGGAAGTTCCTGCAAAGTGGACCAAAGGGACATTCCAAAGCATTAGCAGCAGAATCCTGGTGGCGAGACAATCAGACAGTGGATGAAGTGACTATGCAGCTCCGGCACTATGAGGGAAGTCTCCCTTCCTCCCAACATGCCTGGGTTTCAGCCGTAGAGGAACTGTCTCAGAGGCTCCAGAAAATGGAACAGGACATGTCCTATGTTCCGCCTGCATGGGCCGATGTCTCAGCCATTAGAAGCAGGCGTTTCCCCACCCAAGAGAAGGGCAGTGGAAGGTACACACCACGGGGCACCCTGTGGTTCTTCCTCCGCAACAATGGGGAGAACATGAGAAGGTGGCATGGACAGCCCACTTCTGCCCTAGCTGCATGAGTACAGCAACTGAAAGGGAAGACCACCATGAAAGGGGAGTCTTCCAAGAGAGATGCAGCTCCAGTGTCTAGTCAGAAATCCCCCAGACAGAGTAGAATGGCCAGCAGTACGCTTGACCCTCTTGAGGGGACCAGGAAATCATTCCTGCAGGAGTCACTCTTAGATCAAGTGAGTGATGGTGAGCAGGATTAGAGGGGCCCTGCCTCCAGCCAGGTGGAGGAAAGGGATAATCGGATTTACTGGAAGGTGTGGATCCGATGGCCTGGCACATCAGAACCACAAGAATATAAGGCCTTGGTAGACACTGGCGCACGGTGCACCTTGATGCCATCAAGCCACAGTGGGGTTGAATCCATCTGCATCTCTGGAGTGACAGGGGGGTCCCAACAGCTGACCCTATTAGAGGCTGAAGTGAGCTTAACTGGGAAGGACTGGCATAAGCACCCCATTGTGACTGGCCCAGATGCCCCGTGCATCCTAGGTATAGACTACCTCAGGAGAGGGTACTTTAAAGACCCAAAAGGGTACCGGTGGGCCTTTGGTATAGCTGCCCTGGAGGAGGTTGAGCAATTGTCCACCTTATCCGGCCTCTCAGAGGACCCCTCGGTGGTGGGGTCGCTTAAGGTTGAAGAGCAGCGAGTGCCAATTGCTACCAAGACGGTGCACCGGCGGCAGTACTGTACTAATCGAGATTCCCTGGTCCCCATCCATCAGCTGATCCGTCGACTAGAAAGCCAGAACATGATCAGCAAGACTCATTCACCTTTCAACAGCCCTATATGGCCAGTGAGAAAACCGAATGGCGAATGGAGACTGACTGTGGACTACTGTGGCCTGAATGAAGTTACGCCAGCGATGAGTGCTGCAGTGCCAGACATGCTAGAGCTCCAGTATGAGCTGGAGTCAAAGGCAGCCAAGTGGTACGCCATGATTGACATCGCTAACGCGTTCTTCTCCATCCCAATAGCACCAGAGTGCAGGCCACAGTTTGCGTTCACTTGGAGGGGTATTCAGTACACCTGGAATCGATTGCCCCAGGGGTGGAAACACAGCTCCACCATTTGCCATAGACTGGTCCATACTGCACTGGAGAAAGGTGGGGCTCCAGAACACCTGCAGTTTATTGATGATATCATTGTATGGGGGGACACAGCTGAGGAAGTCTTTGAGAAAGGAAAGAAGGTAATTGAAATCCTCCTGAAGGCCAGTTTTGCCATCAAGCGACAGAAGGTTAAGGGGCCTGGAAGGGAGATTCAGTTCCTAGGAATAAAATGGCAAGATGGGCGTCGCCACATCCCAATGGAGGTGATAAACAAGATAACAGCCATGGCCCCACCAACCACCAAAAAAGAGACTCAGTCTTTCCTGGGCGCTGTGGGGTTCTGGAGGATGCACATCCCAAACTACAGCCTGATTGTGAGCCCTCTCTACCACGTAACCTGCAAGAAGAACGATTTTAAATGGGGCCCAGAGCAACAACAAGCCTTTGAACAAATTAAGCAGGAGATTACCCAGGCAGTGGCTCTCGGGCCAGTCCGGACAGGGCAGGAGATTAAGAACGTGCTCTACACCGCAGCCGGGCAGAATGGCCCTTCCTGGAGCCTTTGGCAAAGAGCAGATGGGGAATCCCGAGGCCGACCTTTAGGCTTTTGGAGCCGGGGATACAAAGGCTCTGAAGCTAACTATACCCTGACTGAGAAGGAGATACTGGCAGCGTATGAAGGAATTCGAGCTGCCTCAGAAGTGGTCGGCACTGAGACACAGCTCCTCCTGGCACCTCGACTGCCGGTGCTGGGATGGATGTTCAAAGGAGAGGCTCCCTCCACACATCATGCAACAGATGCCACGTGGAGTAAATGGGTTGCGTTGATAACACAACGGGCCCGAATAGGGAACCGTGACCCCCCAGGATTAGTGGAAATGATCATGAACTGGCCAGAGAGCAAGGATGCTGGGATGTCACCAGAACAAGAGGTGAAACGTGCTGAGGAGGCCCCACCATATAACGAGCTGCCAGAGGAAGAAAAACAATATGCCCTGTTCACTGATGGGTCTTGTCGCATTGTGGGAAAACATCGACGATGGAAGGCTGCAGTGTGGCATCCCACACGAGAAACCACTGAAGCTGTTGAGGGACAAGGTGAATCGAGCCAGTTCGCAGAGGTGAAAGCCATCCAATTGGCTTTGGAGATTGCTGAGCGAGAAAAGTGGCCGAGGCTCTATATCTACACTGACTCGTGGGTGATGGCAAGTGCCCTGTGGATGTGGTTGCAGCAATGGAAACAGAACAACTGGCAACGCAGGGGCAGACCCATCTGGGCCGCTGAAGTATGGCAGGACATTGCAGCCCGGGTGGAGAACCTCGTTGTGAAGGTGCGCCATGTGGACGCCCACATACCCGAGTCGAGCCACTGATGAACATCAGCATAACCAGCAGGCGGACCAGGCTGCTAAGATCGAGGTGGCTCAGGTGGACTTGGACTGGCAGCGTAAAGGTGAACTGTTCATAGCCCGGTGGGCCCATGAGACCTCGGGCCACCAAGGCAGAGATGCAACATATAGGTGGGCTCGAGATCGAGGGGTGGACCTCACCATTGACACCATCGCAGAGATCATCCACGGATGTGAGATATGTGCTGCAATCAAACAAGCCAAACGGGTGAAGCCCCAGCGGAATGAAGATCGATGGATGAAATATAAATATGGAGAGGCCTGGCAGATCGACTACATCACACTGCCACAGACCCGCCGAGGCAAGAGGCCTGGCAGATCGACTACATCACACTGCCACAGACCCGCCAAGGCAAGCGCCACGTGCTCACAATGGTGGAAGCAACCACTGGATGGCTCGAAACTTATCCAGTGTCCCACGCCACTGCCCGAGATACCATCCTGGGCCTTGAAGAGCGAGTCCTGTGGCGACACGGCACCCCAGAGAGGATTGAGTCAGACAATGGGACTCACTTCCGAAATAACCTCATAGATGCCTGGGCAGAAGAACACGGCATCGAGTGGGTCTACCACATCCCCTACCACGCACCAGCCTCTGGGAAGATCGAGCGCTACAATGGACTGTTAAAAACTACATTGAGAGCAATGGGGGGTGGAACCTTCAAACACTGGGACACACATCTGACAAAGGCCACTTGGTTAGTCAACACAAGAGGATCTGCCAATCGAGCTGGCCCGGCTCAGTCAAAACTTCCACGTGTTGTGGACAGGGATAGAGTCCCTGTGGTGCGCATGAGGGACCTGCTGGGAAAAATGGTCTGGGTTAGTCCTGCGCCAGGCAAAGGCAAACCCATCCACGGGATTGTTTTTGCTCAAGGACCTGGGTGCACCTGGTGGGTGATGCAGAAGGACGGAGAGGTCCGATGCGTACCACAAGGGGACTTGATTGTGGGTGAAAACACACCGTGAGTTATACTGTGCTTTTGTTAATTTTTCTTTGTCAATGCTAATTGCTAAGTGGCAGCTGGATGTGACGCACATGGTATAGAATAAAGGTGTGGATTATGTCCTGGTTTAACCAGGATAGGGTTAAGTTTCCCCAGCAGTGGGGGGGAGCTCTAGCCGGGTTATTCAGATACCATGCGGACGTCACATCCTGGCAGGTCACATTTTTTCCTGGCGCGGGAGCGCGGTGCACTCGTGGTTTTGTACATCGTGCTTCCCACTGCTGTATTTGGTAGCTATTTTGCTCTGTTAATTGCCATCACTATTACTGTTATTGTTATTGTTGTTGTTGGTTGTGTTGCTATTGCACTGTTGTATTAAACCTTTCCTTATTTCAGTCTTGGGGCTTTGTATTTCACTCCCTTTGTGGGGGAGGGGCAGCGGCCGCATGGTCTCAGACCCCGGCAGGGGCTAAACCATCACATATATATAAAAAAAAGAATGTTAAATTAACAACCAAATGCTCAGAATAAAGTTAGTTTCCATGAGAGTGATGGAAACGATCCCATTTCAGAAAATCTAGGCATGGTGCTAAAAAAACCCATGTTGAATGCTCTAAGAAAATAGATGTTTGTCACTGCTAACAATATAATAAGGTATAAGACAAACTTTCCTTTTTTATTTATATTCATTTTTCATATTTACATGAAGAAGGAGGAAGAGAGCGGAGAAAGACAGATAAAATTGTGCCAGCAACCAAAATGTCTCAACCAGCTCTGAGAAAAAGACATGTTTACAGCTGAGATTTGTTGCAGCACATTCCCTTGTTCAGCAGACCATACAAGGCTGTAAATATGGAAACAGATAACACAGCAACTGAAGAAAAGCTGCCAGCAGTTTTTGACTTGATGAAAAAATGAAACATGTTTTGATTTTTGGTAAAAACAAAAAGAATGTTAATGCCAGCTTTCTGGTTTCTGAAATCTGTGACCTGTGATAGCAGTTTCCAAGTGATGTCACAGACTAAAAGCAAAAATGGAATTCAACTGAACCGCATAGGATCTGAATCCAATTCAGCAGACAACTGCATGATATCAGGGATACATAGGCACAGTACAGCAGCCAATTCCAACAGTTTCTGGCAAGAGCTCCTTAATGGTACACTTTTCCATGGATTCTTTCTTTGGAAGAAATAATCATAACAATAGCAGTATTAAAATATTGATTCATTTAATCCTGTAAACATCTTACTACCAGTGTTTCAGGATGTCTGGTACTGTTACACAAACCTACCATGCTGCACAGAAGTATTGCAGCACTGACACCTGATGGCACCTTGACCATTTACTCTGACTGTGCCATGCCCTGGAGTTTTATCTGACTCTGCCATGGTTGTTTCCTCCCAGTTTCCAGGTGATGGAGCCTGCCAGGAGCATGAAGGGACATCTGTAGCTGGAGGACTGCATTAGATTTCAGAGAGGGGCACAAATCTGTAGTCAGGTACCCTCAGGTCTCTACTGCGGTAGGACCTCTAACACTGGCAGGAAACCGTAGGGCCTGTGGGGGAGGTAACTTTGGCTGGAACCGCCTGTTGGGATAATTAGCCAGAGGTCATCATCATTTCTGGTCTCCCATGTCTGCAAAGCGGAAAGACCTAAATTCGTTAGTTATAATGTTAGCACATGCCATAGGTTTCAGCAAAGTGCATGCTGTCATTATTCATTAAAGACTTTCTAAATGTGTCTTCCTTTATTTTTAGATCCTTTCAATTCTTGAATGATCTTCATATTCATTTTTAGTTTGAGTAGTCCAGATGATGAATGGGTGGCCAGGAACAGAAAGGTAGGAATCCCCTAAGCTTTTCTCATTTCAAGGAGAAAAGAATTCTTTATTCGTTGTCTGTATGTGACCTGATCACAACCTGAAAAGTGAGCTATGTGGCACAGCATTTAATGTCCAAAATTGAGTATAAAACTATAATTGCTTGCATTTGGACAAGTTCAGGAATGCAGCAAAGCCATTACAACTGATTAATATTTGTAAGTAACTGAAAAGAGTCATTACTGAGTTGCCCAACATGGGAATACTGGGACAGTTAAAGGGCAACCAGTAAACTTTTTATATAGACTTGTTAAACAATCAATCAAACATTATTAATATTTTCCGTAGCCACAGGTGGATTAGTAATAATCTTTAGCCACTTGAAAATACTTAAATATACCCAATATGGAAATGTTCAATTTTTAAAGTAAGGCAAGCTTTTCAGAAGTATTTTATTAGATAAACGAATTTAGCTAAAGAAAAAAACATTAAAGTTACCCCCTCCCCAACAAAAACTCTGGGTTCCATTCTGAGGCAGCAGCAATTTAAGCTGATCGAAAACAATCTTTCTGCTTGTGACTCAGATATGTTAGTTTTGTTTGAGGGGTTTTTCCTTTCTTTTTATTTTTCATATTTATTTTTCCTTCATCTTCTATCTTATTTTCTGTTTTCCTTTTTCTTTCTTCTCTTGCCTGTCTTATTATTTTTACCTGTTTTTTTTTCTCTTTTGCTTTTTCCTTTTTTCTTTTTACATGAGGGGTGAGGAGTGGGAAGCGGTGGTATTAAAACCAATGTGGCATTTTGGTGTACCTTATGTCCCCTTGAATGTAACATTGGGAATGTAGCTTTATTTTGGTAGCAGGAAAGATGACCTTTCCCTAATTGCATGGAATTTGCAATGGAATATAAAAAAGAAATCAAACCTCGATGTACCATAAAAAAATCTCAAACTGTATTTTGCAAGGTAGACCAAGACTCATAGTCTCATAAGTACATAATAAAATGACAAATTCAATAGAAGCATAATGGCTAATACTTAAGTGTGTTACTTGTAAGTTCTTAAATGATTAAGTGCAACATTTTTAATACATTTATATAGATATGTGTGTGCACATATACATACCCATACATACATATATATGATTAACACAATTTAAACTCACTTCATTTTCTTCAAGGAGGAGAACATTTCTGAACAGAAGTAGTCAATGGAGATGCAGTACTTTTTGGAAATAAAGAGTCAGATTTTGAAAGTTATGTTGTCACAGTTCTTTTAACAATTATAACCTGTCTTTATGCCAACCAGGGTCTCCAAACCTAAAGTTGTATTTATTACTTTCCTTTAAACTTTCTATATTTTCTTCTGCTGACTGTTTTTTGACTAGAAAAAAACACAAAGCTATTTTTGAAATCCAGATAGTTATGATATGACTCAAATTTTTACTCCATGCTTGTTTAATTCTTCAAAGTACTGACTTTCCCTAATGTGTGACAAAGGAGAAAGAAACTCTGGTCTTTTGAAAGCTCTATCTTAGAAGGATTTAAATCCTTACTTTATTTTGTGCCTGAGATTAGCACTCACTATAAAAACTGTATCTCTCCCTCTGCTATTGTCCCTTTGGGCTTCTGCATGTGGACACTGAAATTTTGTAAGGTACAAAGAATCATTTATAAGATTTAAGCACAGAGTAGCTTCCAAACGTTATTATAAAAGAAATAGGGTCACTACCATAAACTCTAAGGCCTTATTTGATTTTTCAATAGCTCTATATTTAATTTTATTGTTGAAAATTTCTTGCCCATACTTTCTGATTATTGTAAAGGATAAATGCCTGCCCTCTTGAGGTTGTATTTTTTATAATCTATTGTGCCAATTTTCCTTTTTCTAACATGGTCATTTGAGAACTTAAATCAAGGAACAGAGTGCCACATTTTTTAAGTCTTTTTTCCCCATCGATCTGAATCCCTTTTTCCCTGCAGTTAAGGAGAACTGCAGATTATCTATTGGCACTTAAAACCTCCAAAAAGCTCCCAATACATTTATTCTCATTAACGGTTACCTCTATATTCTCATTATTAGAGATGGCCCGCTAGGGAATCCTTCCCTCCAACTGGCAAGTTCAGTGAGAAAAAATGTCAGTTTTATCATTTTTTATTCTGAACTCTAGTCATTTTATTTATGAATAGTTCCCACAGAAGTCACTTACAAATGGTATTGCCTATAGGATATGTATCCCACTGCTGTTTTTTAGGACTCAAAAATGACTTAAAGGGATCCTATTTTTACTGCCTTTCCCAGCAATTTTCATATCAAGCATTCTCAAAGTACAGGCAAAAATCTATTTAAACTGTTTGTCTCCTGCCAGCTCTACTTCAACTCTGAGAGTTGAGCTGCAGTTCTTTATTTATTAGTACTTACAAGTAATAAAATGTTAACAGTTTTACACCACAATCTATTTGCTAAATTTAATTGTCATCTTCATGTTTATGGATTTTAAAGTGGTACTAAGGTCCCTATTGTTCATACAGTGTTCTTGTATCTTTGTAGCCACATCTTTCAGAGACAGATTTTATTCTACTTCTTAAACTTGACACTATGAGGTAATTTAACAAACAGAAGGAAAGGAAAATGAGGAAAGGTAAGGAAAAAGTCCCCGAAGCTTCTGTAGTAGCCTTCAATTCCAGAAAAAGAAAATAGGTGCACTGGCTTGGATGTTCAAGGGACAACAGCTGATGGTGCCTCTCTGCAGATAAACAGGAACAGCCACAGACTCTTAGACAACATACAGAATCACAGAATCACCTAGGTTGGAAAAGACCTTGAAGATCATCTAGTCCAACCATTAACCTAACACTGACAGTTCCCAACTACACCATATCCCTCAGCACTATGTTGACCCTACTCTTAAACACCTCCAGGGATGGGGACTCCACCACCTCCCTGGGCAGCCCATTCCAATGCCTAACAACCCGTTCTGTAAAGAAATGCTTCCTAACATCTAGTCTAAACCTTCCCTGGCACAACTTGAGGCCATTACCTCTTGTCCTATTGCTTATTACTTGGTTAAAGAGACTCATCCCCAGCTCTCTGCAACCTCCTTTCAGGTAGCTGTAGAGGGCAATGAGGTCTCCCCTCAGCCTTCTCTTCTTCAGACTAAACAACCCCTGTTCCCTCAGCCGCTCCTCATACGACATGTGCTCCAGACCCTTCACCAGCTTCGTTGCCCTTCTCTGGACACACTCGAGTAATTCAATGTCCTTTTTGTAGAGAGGGGCCCAAAACTGAACACAGGAATCAAGGTGCGGCCTCACCAGTGCCGAGTACAGGGGCAAGATCACTCCCCTGTCCCTGCTGGCCATGCTATTTCTGATGCAAGCCAGGATGCCATTGGCCTTCTTGGCCACCTGGGCACACTGCTGGCTCATGTTCAGCCGGCTGTCAATCAACACCCCCAGGTCCCTCTCTGACTGGCAGCTCTCCAGCCACTCCTCCCCAGGCCTGTAGTGCTGCTGGGGGTTGTTGTGGCCAAAGTGCAGCACCCAGCATTTGGCCCTATAGAAACTCCTACAGCTGGCCTTAGCCCATTGCTCCAGCCTGTCCAGATCTCTCTGCAGAGCCTCCCTACCCTCGAGCAGATCAACACTCCCACCCAACTTGGTGTCATCTGCAAACTTACTGAGGGTGCATTCGATCCCCTCGTCTAGATCATCAATAAAGATGTTAAACAGGAGTGGCCCCCAAAAAATATCATTAGCAACAGAACATTAAGATCTCTACCTCTCTCTGAAATTAGGCTTCAATTAATCAATGAGTTCAAATGTTACTGAGGTGTGAGAATGGGAGGGGTCAGGTCTCCCATGTCAACTATGTTACTAGAGAGGTCTTATTTTTATCCAAAACCAGGTTCTTGAAATGGTAAAAGCATTCATTGATCCAGTGAAAATAATTAAGAATTGAGACAATCTTTCCCAAAAGGTGAGTGTGCTTGAACTGAAGAAAATAGTGGTATCCCATTGCATAAAGATAGCAAAGAGAAGGCAATCTGTTTGAGGAATATGACATATTCTCATTCTGCCACAATGTATATTATCACCTGGATATATCTTAGGAGTCCAATGCTCTTTAGAAAGAAAAAACTCCTACTAGTCTTTTTCAAAATGTGTAGTAATGGGACTCTTTGGAAAGATAGTGGTACTTTTTGAAAATAGAGGAAATGGTTAGAGACAGTCTTTTCTTAACCAAGGAGATAAGCTTTGTTTCCATAAGGGTAAAAGTCTGTTTCCCCCATGTTTCACTAAATCAGAGGTTTCATGTTCATTTGGGGGATAATTAAAACAAAACCAACCAACTTGATGAATAAACAACGGACAAACAAAAAAAATACTCTATGCCTTCTATATCCTTTACCTCTGCCTATAATATCATTTTCTATAATCAACCATGAGAACAGGTGGCAAGCACTCTGTATGAAAGTCTGGGGGGAAAAAAAAAAAAAAGAAAAAAAGATCTTTAGTCTCTGTAAACATTCCCTTCACCATTTTTTTTTCTGTCTTCTTAGGACCTTGTTTTGGTTTCTAGACAAGGATATTTTTCTTTTCTCTGAAATTAAGCCCTCACCTTGTACAACTGCTAAGTCTATGTAGTTTCAGTTGCAGTAGATTACCTCCTGACAGCAGAATTTCATTACGCTGGCTCTGAAAACTCCTACAGAGATATAACAAAAAACATCAGTTTGACTAAAAGATCTTTTCTCAGGTTACCAGCTGGGGAAGGGAGTACCTCATGGCTTCAGAGAGCTCTACAGGGGCCACTGAATACTCTATAAAGCCCAAAACACTATTCTGCTCTGAGGAATTTACAGTTACAAAATCAAGGTCAAATTCAACATCAAATTTAAACTCATAAGTTTATGTGTCTACACATAAGTTCCCACACGTGCACTAGGCATCTAAGCTCCTATTATAGCTGTTGTGGATCTATTTTCCAGTGTTTTGAGCTTGTTTTGGGCAATAGAAATAAGCAATCTATTGGTGAGACTACATTGTAAGTACCCTTCAGAGCCATTACACAGAGGATATAACTTCTTATAGCTCCTGGTAACAACATGTTGACTATTTTGCTAGAACTATAGTAATTTATGATTTTAGTTATGGAGCTCATTGGTTCAATTCCTGTTATGTCAGGCAAGACAGCAGCTGCCATATCTGTGTTAAATATGCTTCATGAATTTGGGACACAAACTAAAATTCAACAAGATAACTGATACAGCCCTGTATAAACAAATTTAATCTAACAGAAACTCATGGTTTACTGAAAAGACAATCAGCTATTAGCAAACTTTCTGATTAACTGTTAGTTTAGGTATTCTAAAATTTCTAATTTGGATCTAGGAGGGGAGTATATTATATTTACAGTATAGTGTTTATCAAATGGGAGGAGAGCCATATAGAGTGAATAGGATGCAGACCCAATCTCTGTGAAAACTCAGGTCAAATTTCTGGCTTAATTTTTGCTTCAATCTTCTTTCAATATCTGTATTTTCTGGGTTAACAAAGAAATAAAAATTTATAATCTAGTTCCTAACTAAGACTAAGATATATTAGGAAGGTTAAGATCTCTAGTCACTAAGTTCACTGTTGGAGTATTCTCAGTTAAATGCAGGTAACCATTAACACTTAGATAGATTATTCAATCTCAGTCAACTTCAGTCTTGACATTGTGAGATTCATCCAGCCTTAATTAAAGAAGTCTTTACACTATGCAAGAGGATTGCCTAGTATAAAAATTGCAGCACGGTATTTTTCAAGGATGCAGAGTGTGATTACCTCAAGCATTTACAGAAATAGGCTATAGTAATGGAGCTAAAATAGTATATGATATAGTCAGAAAAAGAATACCGACAAGACTTACAAAATTAAAGAAGCCTGTATGTACGATTAATCATTATACAATGTGTATTATTTGTGCCTATCTTTACAATGTTTTGCCTATAAAAGTTTTATCAATGGATGTGTTTAATATTATTTTATAATCAGCAATTAAAAAACCCAATAACTTCTTGATAAGAGTCCACAGTATTTCACATTGAATTCTAATTATGCAGTTAGAATACCACTGCACTGTTTTATGACACTGTAATTTTGTTTCAGAATGGATAAACTATGAGGCCAAGGGACAAATAGGCCCACATGATGAAGGGATAAAAATTATTTCCTCATAAAACAGTGCAGAGGAATTGGTATCTCTACTACACTGAGAGGCTGAATCTTTTAGTAAAGTATATCCCTGACAATGCTGGGTCCTTTGTTTCTGGTTCCATAATAAGATGACCTACATATGTCCTGTCACAGCTTTGATGCAAATGTTGGGTGGTTACAGGGCACTGTGTTCTGTATTCCTGCTATCTGAAAAAGAAAGCCTAAGAGCCTGCAAACTTGTTTGACTTTTTTTTCCCCACTAGTATCAATTAGTTTAATAACAGGCATCTTTCCCTTCAAACCTGAACAAATAACATTACAGTTCAGGCATCCATAAATCAAGGATTTGGTTTTCTTTAGGCTAGATATTAAACAGAACTAATGCTGCTCACCACATAGACAATTATTTTAAAACATTAAGATCATTTAGATAATACATGTTCTGCTGCTGCAATTTAATTAAAAAAAAAAAAAAGAAAAAAGGTCAATAACTACAAAAAAAGAGAAAAAGAAGAGTGAAATCAAGTCTTTCAATGTGGTATTTGTACTCTGAAGAACTGTGGGATTCAGGATGTACCTCTGTATTTCCTTTTTGTTTTGTTGTTGCTGATGGTACCTTTTTATCTATAAAAGCATTCCTAGGAAATAAAGTGTCTTATTTTCAAATATTTTTATGTTCTTATTATATCTTAGAAAGCACTGAAAGCTCAGTTTCTGTTTCTGTTTACATTCTGGCTTCTGTTCAACAAAAAGAATTACAAGATGCTCTATTGGGTGCATCGAAGATCTAGGGGAAAAAATGCTTTGACTTGTGAGAGGCTGCTGGCTGTGATCATTCTGTATGTTTAGATGGCTGAGATGTTCAAACAAACAGAAATGTCTATTAGATGTAAGGCTGTTTTCTAGCAGGAGTAAACATATGAATTTTTCAGGATAATCCATAGACAAAAGTTCTGATTACTAGGAACATTTTGACAACTACACTCCCTCCCATTAGCTGTGTACTAAAAGTGTCAGTAGTAAAATCCACATAAATAAGAAAGAGTTGGGACTGTATTCCCATCATAAGTTCACATTTTCCGAAGTTCACCTGCAGAAAATATTTTTGCATGACATTTCCTAACCTTTTTGTTTTCTGTGTTTAAAGGAGAGAATTATAGGAGATGTTACTGCTTTTAACTAGCTGGAACCTCAGACTTCAGAAAACTATCAAAATATTTGAAGGTAGGGCATGTAGGGTTCACATGAGCTTCACCTTGCTCTGTGTTTGTTCGCATTTTTTATCTCTAACAACCTGCAGACTGCTTTGATCAAGCATTTGAGCCTATCTGCAGTTAGGTAACCCTATTCAATGGGGTTCCTATTTCTGCTATAAATCTTTCAGGAATCATGTCACTTCTGAACTGCTCTGCATACTCTGCTACCCCTACTGCACCTTTGAAGTTCCACAGGCACTGAGCAAAAAATCAATAGATGTTTATAACTAAATTAAAAACAATTTAGAGAGAGAATGTGTGAATTACAGTGAACTGTAATTCTTAATCAACATGGTTAAACATAAAACAGATAAAACAAGGACTGTTCATTCCATACCAACTTTTCAGTGCTTGAAAATGGATGGGCTATTAAAAAGGTATTTCATTACTTTTATGCATTACTATCATGAATGAGAGAATGATTATTCTGAAAAAAAAGGCCTGTAACCTGTTTGTAACTAAGCAAGACAACACTACTTTCTTTTAGAGTGCTGCCCAGAAATGCAAGTTTACTTCTGTGTGTGTACAATATAGGAGATGACTGTAAACAGGGTCGATGGTCTAGTCTGAACTAGCTTCAATATATCTCAAAATTCTCAGATGCTCAGAATACCACTTGAGTATAACACACGTAACTCCTAACACAGGACAGGCAAGGAGGTAACACACATGTAATTAGCAACTGAAGGTCTAGTCTTTCTACATAGTTTTACTTACATGAATAAGTCTTGTATTTGTTAGTCTGTAATATGTTACCCTCTCTATCTAATGTCAGAGAGATGCTTTCATTAATTTAGAATTTCCATATTTATTTATAAATGATTGTATTTATTCTGTAAATGTTTTTTGGAGAGTGGTTTTTTGTTTTGCTTTGGTTTGGGTTTTTACTACAGGCTAAGGTAAAGACCGGTGTGCTTGAAAACTAGGGAAAACCTGCCACATCTGAGACAATGCAGCAGAGGAAAGAGAAACAGGAATATTTCCACCTTCACTGATTTTTTTTTTTTTTTTTTCCTGGTGAAATCAGAAGAGATCATTCTTTTAAAATATATTTTACAGCTAGAAGCTCAAAATCCATAAAGCACTCATAGCCCATTAAGCTTAATGCTGTTTGTACATGATTAGAAATTTGAGCTGACAAATCATTGTTTCACAAAATGTCAATAGCACCTTAATTCACCAATCAACTAAGCACTGAGCAAAATTCCTTTTTAACTTAAAAACTGGGTAAAGAATGGGGCAGAAGAGGAATATAAAATGAAGGCATGACATATCTAGTGTGAAGACTTGCCCTAATAATGTCAAATAGAAAACTATGATAATTGCCACTAAATCTATTTAAGTACTTTTTTCATTGTCCACCTTCAGCTACAAAACATCATATATTTCTGTGTCACCTCATAGGGGAAAATGTTGCTCACATCTTTTCCAATGTAGGAACAACTATGGAAATCTCTTCACTTAAGACATATTTAAAGTTATTGACAGCATTTACTCAGATGATATCATTTACTTCTACAAGGCAAATGAATAAGTGTTGTATTAATCTTCTTTTCTCATGAATCTTAACAATATTTGTAGACTCAGGATTGCGTACCACATTTTCTGAACAAAAGGGAAAGTTCAGAAGAGAGCTGTCAGAAAGTTGTTGCATTTTCAAGCAAGAATAAGTTGAATATATATTTTTTAACATTTCCTAGTTTCAATTAAAAAATAAAGGTTTAAAACAAGCAAAATCAAGGTTTCCCATTTTTAATATAAAATGCTACAAAAATTTACAAAAATGCTTCCTTTATATTTGTAACTGAAAATGCTCATTACATTCAATCTATTCTACGTAGAAAATTGCAGATGTATTGTAGATCTATGCTGCAAATGGTATATCACTAGAAGAGATACAGTCTTCAAGAACATGACGCAAACATCAAATTCAGACTAGAAAATAGGTTGTGGTATTTTAAACTTCTTTCCAGAATTTAGGAAAAATAGCCATTTATTAAAGGGGCATTACATTAATCATTTAATGGCTACTACAGAACTTTAAAATACTAGATCATAATAAAGCTATACTATTAAACCTAACGAGGTTATTTGAGACTAAAGATCATCCTATTGAATTAAGAATTGATCATTAAATTAAAAACTAATGATTGCTGGGTATATATGATTATGGTTTAATTATATTTCCAATATGAAACTAAATACATATATGTCAGTAATAGATATGATTGATATTCTAAAAGATCACAATTTCCAAAGGCTGAAAGCCTAGTGGTTCCATAAATATCTAGGGGAAAATGGGAATCCAAGAACTTTTATAATAGTGTCTAGGAAACCTTTATGAAATAATTCTAATGGAGTCACACATAACTCTGGCTAAGAAGGGAAGTTCAACCACAGGTATTATTAGATATGCAGTCTGAATGATGACTCTTTTACTTTATATCTAAGCCTGTACTTCTGCTCTACATTCTTAGAGCCAAGAAATTAAACACTCTACCAAATCAAACAAAAAAAGAAAGTAAAACAAGTATCAAACTTCAAAACCACAGAATTTTCTATATGGTTAGAAAGGTCAAGTCAAAAACTTAAATTAAGCAACTGAATTGTGTTTGAGTGGAAGCAACTTGCTTGATGAGTTGCATATGAACTGTACTTATGGCTGAAGAGTAAAATGGGTGCAAAAGCTCAGTCTGCCACAGTTTCATATACACATGAATGACCTTGGTTTTGTCCTTACATCATTCACCCTGTTTTATTTCCTTCCAGCTGTGGGCTGCAGGCCATATATATGAACTTTAATAGATGATATATGATATAAGAAATGGTATTTATGATATATGATATAAATATGATATTTATAAAGCACTTAGGTCTCAATGGAAATTTAATTTCAGAAATATTAGAATTTCTGTGCTTATACTGCTTACTAAATAATCTTATGTGTCACAGTTTTCTAGACAAAACTTTTTTTTCTTATACACGTATAAGGCAAGAAAAGCTAGATACAGACTTTTGTATTATGGAGTTTTATGGGTGTCAGTGACATTTTACAAGCTACATTGTATGAGGTTTGAGATTGAGAGTGTACCCTATGAGCAATTATTTTAAAGTGAGTAATAATGAAAGGACAGTTCTCATAGTTTCCCTAGTGTTGCAGTTTTCCACTGATTGTGCAAGAATTTTCTTGAACTTGGATATCTAAATAGAGTGACCTTTAAATACTTAATACTACCAAACTCCTATTCCATTTTTGATTGCATATAAACAAAAAAGGGAGTTTTAATCAAAAACTACATACATCCTGATAGAAACACCAACAGATGTTTTCATTTCACTTAATTTTCAGTCTATATTTTCCAGCACTGTTTTATTCTAAAATATCATTCCAACTGAAGTGCATGGATTTCAGATGTTTTGTATTATGCTCTTAACCGTGATGTCTTCAATTCTTACATAAACCCAGAAATTAATTTAAAAAACAACTCATGCCAGTCATGTTCAGATTTTATCAGTTGGCTCAAATGAACTAGATTTGGTCAATTTCGAGATAAATCCTTTTCAGCTTCTCTCCCCTGCTTTTCTGCAGAGCTACTGTCTTCCAATTCACAGTAAGTCTTAGCTTACATTCCTTCTCTTTTCCAGTCAAATAAGCTCTTGATCTCTTTCCTTAAGTTTCTGATATACTGTTTTCTGTCTATCATTTAGAGGCCTTTGTGGGGACACTTGCCTGTTTTCTAAAGTGTGTTCCCTCCAATTCACATGATCATACTTTGACTGTTCTTTCTAACTTACAGAAGAAAGACTCCCCTCAACATGCTGAATTGTTCTTAAGTTTCCAATTCTCTGACATGTAGGAAGACCACTAGAAGGCCACATGAAGTTAAAGATGGATTTGATGTGGTAGAATTTATGCAAAAGGCTACCTCCTCTCTACATGCAAAAGGAATAAATTGATTTGGATTCTAACAGTAAGTAATTAGAAAAATTGAGAACTGGAAACACTCTTGATGGAAAAAGAGGAAGGGAAGGAAGAATTTTCTTTTGTCATTATGACACAACCATTTAGAAATTTTTGTTTATTAAAATAATTTGAATTTAGATGCACTGTCAAGGAGTAATAGGTTTTCGTAACAGAACTTATGTGTGTAAGTATCCCTTGATTTTGAACTGTACATTAGGCAAGTATAAACTTGTACATTAAGTATGAAAATTCATATGTCTATAGGAATTTAATATCAAGATTCATTACAGACATGTATGTGTAATTATACATAGCTAGATACTATATATTCAGATATACGTACACGCACATACATTTTCTGTATGCAGGAAGCACTGAGTGTTTTGTGAAGCTGATGTTGCTTCAGAGGAGGAAAAAAATTATTAAATAATTTAAATAATTAAAGCCTGAAAAATGCATGATTTGTTAATGCACAGAGGAAATAAGGAACTACTTATTCTTACTGAAAATTCTGAGAATATTATCTTACTTAACAAGACACTGTCAAAATGAAATATAGCCAATTTAAAAAATAAATATAAAAATATTTTCAGGTATTGTATATGCTAGTTAATCTCTCTTCACCTTTTGTGATTTAAGGGTGATGATTTCCAACTAAAATAATACTCCTGCCTGTATGAGAGAAACAGAGAAGCAGGAGGGGAGTCTGTCTAGCAGACATTACACAAGAAACTGAAACTGACTGTAGATAAAGTGCTATGAAATGCGTAGAGTAAACACACTGAAAGAAATTAGATTATCCTCCGGTCTCCTTTCTTTGTAGAAATATGGTCTGTTTCTTGTAAATTATAACAAGAGCAAGCACAACATTTTCAAACAGAAGTAATTTTTGAGATGATAGTATTCCTTAAGACACTGATCTATTTGATTATATTATCTAACCCAGAAAAGCAATCTGCCACTGCTTCAGAATTGCAGATGAAAAAATCAACACTAGAAAATAAGAATGGACTCAGGAATAATAGTAATAAAAACCAAAACCGAAGCATAACCTATTTTCCTAAGCAGGGAAGCCCACAGGAGGCCAGAAAATCTGCCTTGCAGCACAGAAAACACATATATACTCCACTTCTTCCTCCTAGCAAGAGAAATCAGCTACAACCTGTTCTTTCACAAAGTAGTGATCAACCTGTTCTTCTTTCACAAAGAAAATGAACAGGAGCTATTTAGAAAAAATATTTTAATATTTTAAAGTATTTTTAATACTTGAAAATATTTTAGATTTTTTTTTTTTTAAATGTCAGAGCAGAAGAAAAAGTCCAGTTAGGCAAATGATTCATAAAAACCAAAAAACAGTGGTTTCTTTCAAGCCTTTCATTTCCAGAACCAGACTCTATCTATAGTCTACATAACCACAATTACTTGTACAGAAAATCAGAATTATCAGTTCTTTTAGTTGAAGTGATGTCAGCCTCATTTGCTGTCATGAAACAGAATGATCAGAAAATAAGTTCATCCAGAACAGAAAACAAGTTTGCTTTCTTCCCTACTTTACTGTTGACTCTTAGGTGCTGAACCAATGTGTGAGCAATGCTAGAAAAATGAGGCATGTGTCATTTAACAAAGAAAGACCCAAAGTTTAAGAAGCTGAGGGAAAGGAAGGAACTTTGGAATATGTGGCACAGCAAGTTAAACAACAGCTATGGATAACCTTGCATGCTCCTAAAGCAGATACAAAAAAGTGTGGAAATCTTTCTGGAAATATGGGAAAATATTAATAGTACAAGATTGTAAACTTACTGTGAGACAGTTATACTTCTTACACTTCTTAGTGGCTTCTAACACATGGAACTTGTGTGTGTGTGGGCAGATACATGAAATGATGACACTTGTAAATCACAAGAAAATAAAATTGGAGCAAATATAGAATACTATTTCTGCAAGATAACCTATACTCTAAGAGTTTGAGAGTTAAGGTCAAAAACTTTATTCTCTAAAAAACAATGCAGATATCCTTGGCTATGCATGAAGCCTCATTTTCTACAACGTGTGATAGAATCAGAAAAAAATAAAAGTGAAGAAAATTTATCTTCATTTAGGGATATTGCCTAACTTGCAAAATCTCTCTCTCTCTCCCCCCCCCCCCCCTTAACTATGCTTTAGCTATACAGTGCTTAAGTGTTTATAACCTTATTATTTAAATCATAATATAAGGGGTAAGTTCTATTTCTTGGTCTTTCTCAGCCTTTTATTATTTAGGGAAGTCGTTCATTTCTTCTAAATCTCTAAAATGAGGGACTGATATTTATGTTATCCATGAATATTCTCCAACAGGGAGATAGATTACAAGAGTACTAGACAGCATTACCGGTGGACAGTTTAGAGATAGACTGTACTCCTGCAGGTAGACCTGAAGAATTTCACATTAACTGTATAAAATTACAATAGAATGTTACACTACACTTTTGTTTTATGACCATCTTTTTAAACACATTTAGACAGTGCTCAGTTCTGTGGAACCCACATACATGGCTGGAGTGTCTAGGCAGTTTGACAGCATTATTTATAAACAGTAGCAACAGCTGAGAACCACGCTATCTTGCTTTATATGTCTACATCTTCTACTGTTCTGAGTAGCGAGTAATAGCCAGGGTTAGTGAAGCTGCGAATGTATTAACATTAAACAATGGAAAAGATAAAGGAAAGGGGAAAGGCATACAACAAAACAAAAGAAAACGTGTTCTGTAGATTGGAAAACCAGAGCATAGCACAATATGCTATGGCTACTTCCTCTGAACGTTCTGAATAATGTATTTTCCATGCAAAGGATTTATAACCTGAGAACCATGCTCCTTTCACCTTTGTTAGGGGACTCTGCAATGGTTTAGTGTACACTGGGGATCATTTAAAATTTTTTTCAGTTTGTAGCAAGAAAGGTCCTTCTGGGATTTTCATCACAGCAGCTTTGTATCTCTTCTTGAAAGGATGCCTCTGTGGTCAAATTTGTGTTGCAAAATGAGGAAGCCTAAACATAAGAAGCAGTGAAGTTCCAAAGCAGTATTAAAAATATTGCTCAAAGCTCTCAGTGGTTTGTCATTGGTTTCCTTCCTTTGAATTTACAGGGAACAAGATAATCTAAACCAAAATAACCTTCCATCTGATAAAAATCCCTTTAACTGGAAATAAAGACAAAAATTACTGTAGAAATGCATATTTTACAGTGATCATATCTTTAGTTCTTGCAGAAATTTGTCAAAATAGTAAGATAAAGTTATTTTATGAAGAACATATTAATACATGTAGTTTAGTGGAGTAGGAAAGGTCAGAGATTTTTTTCTATTTTTTATTGGTCTCATGAATTAACATGAGACCTAGCAAAGTCATAGCAAAAACTTAGAATTGCAGGGTGACTGACAGGTGCCTGGATCAGTATGAAGTTTGAATCTTAATATCTGCTTTTTCTTGCGGCTTTACCATGGTTCATATGTAGACAAGAAATCTGCTGTCCTTTGAATATGACATTAAATATCACAGGAAGCAAGTTGACATTTCGTCAGTTCTCTTCATATCTCTCCTGGATGTTTGGTAATGAATGGAGATCCCCACAATGACATCAGTAGGGGAAGATGATGCTCTCCAGATCTCAGTCTGGACAGTTTTGCAATTATTTTGGCAGTTTGAAACACTGTTGTGGTTTGAGTTCAGAGAGCAACTGAGTACCGCACAACTGCTCACTTTCCCCTTCCCCCAGTGCTGAGAAAGGGAAAATAAAGCAAAGGTGCTTCTCACTCGGTCTTCCCCTCCCCGTCCTGGGAAGAAGAAAATAAAGCAAAAGGCTCAGGAAATCAAGATAAGGACAAGGAGGGATGATGTCTTCCGTTACTGCACAGGCAAGACAACCTCGTTAGGGGAAGGAAAAAAGAACATAGAATTTAATACAGACACTAACAACAACCACCCTTAACAGACAGAGTAAGACAATGAGAAGCATTACTACATCCCGAAAACACCTTCCCCCATCCCTCCCTTCTTCCCGGGTTCAGTTTTGCTCCCAGTATCTCTACCTCCTTCCCTCCAGTGGCACAGGGGGCAGGGAATGGGGGGTGCGGTCAGTCCCGCTGCTTCTTCCACATCAGGGAGCGGAACTTCTGGCATTCCTCCCCTATTTCAGTGCAGTCCCCCTCTCACAGTAAACAGTCCTCCACAAACACTCTGACATGAGTCACTCCCATGGGTGTGTGGGTCACCCCACGTGTTGCAATCCTCCCAGCACTGAACTACAGCAGCAGGGCCTTCTTCCCATAGGGTCCTGGCCTTCTTCGGGCGCAGTCAGCTGTCACGGCATGGGGCCCCCCACAGACCTCAGGTTGGCATCTGCTCCACTGTAGACCTCCATGGGTAGCGGGGGGTGTGGCCCTGCCCTCTCACTGCGGGTTACAGGGGAGTCTCTGCTCCAGCGCACCTCCCCTCTTTCCTCCTCTGTTCTTCCACTGACCTCAGTGTTCATACAGATTTTCTCCTCACAACTCCTCCTCAAAAGTCCTTCAACTCCTCTGGGGTTCCCCTTCCTAAATACATTATTGCAGAGGTGCAGCTAATTGGCCCAGCCTTGGTGCAAAGGCGGGTCTGACTTGTAGCCAGGGGAGCTTCAAGAAGCTTCTCACTGGGACCACGGCTGTAGTGCCCTCCCCTGCTACCAAAAAATCCCCACCACTCACTCAAACCAGGACAAACACTCACCGTGCAGAGTCTTCGGGAGACCCTATGAAAAACAGATGTCTTCTGAGAACTTCAGGCATTGAACAGTAATCCATATGCTGAAGGAAAGTTAAAAAAAAGTAGCAAGATAGAAAGACGAAGTAGAGTTGATGTAAAGCATGTAAAGAGCAAGTAAAGAACTTTTTTTAACGTTTAACTGTTAACTAGAAGCGTGGCATTTTATAGAATGAAGGCAAGAAAATTTTCTCAATTTTGTTCTAAATCTTACACTTTCCTTATGCAGTGAAGTATCTTAATCAAGCTGTAGATTTTAAGGCAACTAAAAGTTATAAGGTCCTTCAAAGCTGAGATCTTTAATTGTTTGGTAAGACTAGTCCTGAAGTACCAAAGCTGAGATCTTTAATTGTTTGGTAAGACTAGTCCTGAAGTACTTTTTGACTAAGACCCTTCTGTCTGTCTTTGCCAGAGTAATACATTGACCATGACATATCCTGAGATGTTGACTGAGTAGAACAGTACATTTTCCTTTTTATAAATTATAAATAGAGTAGAGATTAATGTGATTTTTATATATATATCTGTGTGTATTGCTCAATATATCTAGAAATTTAACTCAGCATTGAACTGTCAGCTATTTAGCATGAAAGAATTATATCTGAAAATTCTGGAGTAATGAATTTCCAGAGACATCCAGGAAATAAGTCACAGTCTTCGCTGTCCTGACTACTAATTCTATTACCATTACCACAAAACAAAGTGAAATTTTCTGTGTTCAAAAATCAATATTGTTTGTCTTCTCTAATGTGCACAGACCAGAATTTTAAGCTGTCACACTGAAATTTTTATTATTTTTTTCCAAAGGAAAATTTTAAGTTTTAGCCTGAGCGTGCTACTATGTAAAATAACTCTGCATAGTAAATGTACGTTCAGAAATTTCAAAATTAGGCATTTATTAAATCAGACTAAACCAAAGTTGCCCACTACTTATTTTTTTTTCTGCAGTGTTGGCTGTAATATATTTAAAGTTTAAAATTACTTTTTATACTTGGGATAAACTAGCAAGGAGGAAAAATATGAAGAACCTGGTGAAAATACTTACTGTGTAAGAAGCACTGCAGTAATACTAGCTTTGAATTTTAAGGATATGAATAAACTTATCTACAGCGGTCAAATAACGTATCCCATTAATCACTATAAAAGAGCAAGAAGCACCTTTGAAATGGTCTTTTCATATACAAGTCTCAGATGGACAGATGCAGATGCTGCTGAGGCCTAACTATTTTAACTTTTTTGCTACTTATTAATACATAATTACAGGTAATTTCTAAAATCGAGTGATTAAGAGAAAAACAAAGAGCAGAACTTTGATAGGACTTGGGAAGATTTCTGTAGATTTCCATGAATTTTAAGAGCCATCAGAGCAGTCACTTGGTGAGAGAGCTGGAAAAGAGCAAGCCAGAATCAGTGGGCCATGAGAAACATAAGGTAGGAGTTTCCATGAAGCCCTCATTTCACATTAGCATAGTGTAGCAGCAGCAGCACCTGAGTACCCTGGGATCTCTGAAGGAGAGATCAAACAAAGCAGAAAAAAGATCTGTGAGCCATTAAATCCAGGGAAAAGGCAGAAAGCTTAGAGTCAAACTACTCAGAATAAAACCATAATTACTCTGAAGACATCATGTCTATGTCTAAGGTAGCATTAGCTACAATGACTGTGAGCTGTTGGCTGCTCCCTATCCTGTAGGAGCAGGTCTCACATACACTATGCTATTTAAAATGGAAGACTGTGACAGTGCTTCGTACACAGTCAAGTAAAGTAAATGGGACTGAAAACAAACAAGGAGGGAGAAGTTTATAAATAGCACAAGAAAATGAGTATTCGGTGTTCACTGTGCCTTTAAATACAGCATACTCCCTGCTGAAACAGCTCCCATTTAGTGTTTCAGTTGGGAATCAGCATGTTACAATTCCTCTTTTGCTGGTTTTTTTTTGTTTGTCAGTTTCCCTCAATCTAGAATAAAAGTAAATCAGCCTTAAAAAAAAAAAAAAAAAAGAAGATGTTTGCTCTATATGTATAACAACAAAACCATGACAAAGAGATTGATGTCTCTATTAAAGAAATAAGTGAGGGAAATCATATCTTAGTTTTGCTAAGGTTGTGCTTGCTGTTCTCTTTCTGAATACTTCACAGTACAATTTTCAGTTTGAACCAAAAAAAGGAAAAAAATATTAACCCCTTCATCTGGCAGTGAAAATTTAAAGCCACAAGCAGCTAAATAATCATTTAGTTTTGAAGATCATAAAGAAAATAGTGAAGTATTCATGTCAGCCCCCAGACTCCCAACAGACTATAGCTTCAGTGATCAGAACCCTTCCATGAGATTACCTGACAGACTCTTTGAGACATTTCAGAGGATAAAAGTAACTTGTGGGGTTTGTTTGGAGTTTTTTTCAGTAAAGACGACCAACAAGCCATTTTCTTATATTGGTTGCCACACAGAGAGCTGCAGCATCTGTCATAATGAACAGCTGGGAAGATTCCAGGTATCAAAATTTTTTTTAAACTACTAATAAATACATATAGAAAACATCAATGGTGCAATTTAGATGGTTAGTTACAGATACACCTTCTCTTTTTGCCAGTGCTTCAGTTTTGCAACAGCCACTCAAATGAAATCATTGAAACTGACATTCACTTGCAAACACATGGAGGAAAGCTCTCCAGTGAAAACCTTTTAACATTTGCCTTTTACCACTTAAACTCTTCTAAAGCAATGGACTTTAACAGATTCTGAATCTGAAACGAATCTGTCAAATGAGTCTGAAAAGAAGAAGAAAGAAATATACGAACAGAAAGTAAACCTTGTTGTAATTTTATAAATTAAAACAGTGCTGGGGGCAAGTCACAAGAAGGGAAGCAAATATAAAATAATGTGCAAGTAAGCATTCATTTATTACTGTCAGTGTAGTCCTTCTACCACTTAGACTGCAGGAGCATCAGAGGCTGAAGGTCAATGCAAGTGAGCAAAGCTGCACTGCACTCAAGGTTTACAATTTGAGGAACAGTAAAACTTGGTCTAATTAGACTGGCCTAGCTGAGCCCACATAGTTTGGTCACATTCATATGTAGTCATGATGCACTTTTTCACTGATTCAGGACATAAGCACCAGTGCTGGTAAGGTTAGGCAAGCAGACAACATTTAAACATATTCTTGCTCTGATGTGTCCTTCATCAGTCTAAGAATGAGGGACTACAGGGCATGTGAGTTGATTGGCTTATATCTGTAGAAAGATTACATGGGTGCTGTGTGTTCATACAAGTGCCTCTCAAGAATTTTGCTTTGCTCATGAGTCAACTGGGGTTTAGCAATAAAAGCCAGGTTTCCACTCTAGGCTCAAGTATTCCAATCAAAATTACTTTCAGAGACGGTAACAACTTATGGCTCAGGAATGATATTTCCAAAGCAAATTTAAAACACCACAGCTTGGAGTTTATGACTTTTTGAGTATTCCTATGAATATTTATTCTAAGTTTCTGGAAAAATCAAAACCGTATAAAATAAGAGCATTTAAGGGACCTATGTCTATTTCTGTCTTCATGGTTTGGCATCTGTAGATGCCAGTTTTCCTCCTCCCACCATCTATCTGTGTTGTCCATTTTTCTGCAAACTTCCAAAGGCTAGGATGTGCCTTCCTGTGTGTATAAGCATGCTCCATTATAAAAGAGTGCTGTTTTGTTGTTTTACTATTACACAGACATGTTTTAGTAGTAGTGAATAATACCAATAGAAAAAAAATGCTTAATTAATGGTGACTGCTACATAATATAAATGTGAAGTATGTATACATCACACAAAAGCTGACATTTACAAGAAACAAAACTTGCAGGTTAGAACCAGTAAGGGATGACAGTCATCTCTGTCAATCTTCAGAAAAAAAGAATAGCCTCTAAACCATTCTTCCAGGAAAGGTTTCCAAGAGAATTTTCTCAGGGAGTAAATCCAGGTTACAGATTCTTTATGAGCCATAGCCAAAGGCAGTAATTTTTAAAAGCAAACTGAACTGTGAATCTGCTATAAACCGGAGTCAGCTGTAAACGATTTTATTATCAAAGAAGACAAATGTGGATAAACGAGTATTGTAATTATCATGTCTCAAAAGGGTTTTTCCTTGTTTTTATTAACACTAATGTCTAAAGATTAGTATTGCATGGTAAATGCTCATATGACCAAACTGAACCTGATCTGAAGCATACGTTTATTGTATTTTCCACATGCAGGTAATACAAAATGTCTCCACCAGATGTTCTCAATCTCTGCTACCATTGTAATGATTCTAAAAGCCCATAAACCCATGAAAGAACTGCTGGAATTAAATGATTGTTCCTCACTGACAATAAACCCATAATTTTCAACTTAATTAAACCTTCTTTTTATTCTTCTTTTTTTTTCACAGATGAGTCTTGTGGAATATCAAACACATGTATAAACTAAAAACCAGTAAGCACTCAGTGTGTATTTCATTTGGAAATAATGAATTGTAAAAATTGCTGGTCACAATATTTACTAGATGTTGAAACACTGAAGAGCATTTTTGTAAGAATACATACCACCCCAAAAAATGTGTTTCTGTCTGTCATGAATTATAGCAATATCTGAGAATACCCTGGAAACTTGATGCTCATCTATTCTCTCCTTTACTATATATACACATCAAGTCAAAGAAGTTATTTTACTATACAAAAATCAGTGTCTTATGAAGCAGTGTTAGGTCCACACGGGATTAAATGTTGACAAATGCCAACAAAACTTAGAAATAATACAGACAGGTGAAAGGATATAGCCATTTTCACAATTAGATTTAAATTCTACAAATTGATTGTACTGTTGGTCACCAAAATCCACTTCTGTGCAGTGGGTGTGGAATGTTCTAGTTGTTTTTCTTAATGCCTATGCTGACAGTGTGATTGTAGGCATCTTATTTTAAGAATAGTTCCTCCTATCCCTGAATAAATCACTATCGTATTATCTATCTCATTTTATCATATAAATGATAATCACAAGACTTCCCACTGCACTTAGTATTAATAAAACACTTGACAGTGTCTGAAATAAATCAGATGATAAATGGACCTGAAACCTTAACTAACCTGTCAAGACTTTAGACAAACATGTAGCTCAGTGGTGGGGGGACATGGAAACTGCACTAGATTGCAGAACTTGGTATGACTTCTCAGTTGTGTCCTGACAACACCTCAGGGCAAGAGTAAAGCATCTACTGCCATGGCCCTTCATCTGCATGCCCTGGAAAGAAAATAAAGGGGGGCATTCCAGATCTAGCATCAAACTGGCACATGACAGATGACTGACAGACATATGTAAATGTCTATGAAAATATAGAGAGATACAATGCAAGAATGAGAAATGTCCTGTAGTTAAGCAGATCAGTTCTCTTTGGCAACCTCTCTTTTGGTGGTTGCAGAACAGCTATTGAAACCCAAGTAAACGACAAAATCAGCTCATAAGAACAAAGTTGTAGCAAGTATTTTGTTGACATAATGAAACTGGAAACAAACAAAGGAAGAAGGACTAACATTCTTGGACCTACAACAGTTGGTAGTAAGTGTCTTCTCATCAACTTTCAAACTTTAAAATTAACAGAAAGCCAAGCCCCATTTTTTTACAGATTCTTCTGCAGTGGAGGTGACTTTGAGCAACTGTAAACCCAACCACTATGTTAGGTCTTAGTCATCTCATGTATGAAGATAATAAGCTCCACAGTGTTAATGACAAAAGTAAAGTTGCTCAAAAGAACAAGTCAGAGTGTAAGTCCTTAAATTAGGTGCTTCAACACAATTTTTCTGATACCATCCTAGCTTAATTTTTGTTCTGAGTCTTTGGTCTTACTGTCCAAATCATTCAAGTAAGCACGCATATTTCAGGAGTCATGGGATCCCATCACCAAGTGCTAGTCTCTTTCCTTCACAACTGTCACTGAAAGGGTAAAGGTATACACAAGGCCTCTGTGATCTCGTCTGCCAAAACATGTATTTGTAGTTTCCCATCTAGTATATCTCCCAAAACTCCCAATGTCAAGGACAGAAAAGAAATTGAGGAATAACCCCACCTTCTTAGTTTTGGATGCATGTCATTCCCAAACAGGGAACACAGAGATCCTGAGGTGGCCTCCTTCTTACAGATCTCAGCTGTTTTTCTTGCTGTCACAGCAGCTGCAGACAGCTTGCTTGGACAGCATGGTGAGAGATGAGTCAGACCTTTCTACGCATAAGAAATTTTTCTCATGCCCAACACTTCTGAAGATTGAATGATGCAGATAGGGTAGTTTGTACCAGAGGGGTTATTGTATTGCAACACAAAACTATGTAGACAGCATTTGAAGGAAAAAATTACTTCTACCAAAGTGCAGTGCGGATGAAATTGCTGTCAGCAATGTATCTACAATGTCAGTGCCTCCTGGGTCTGGGTCTCAAGCCTGAATTCAGACTTGAACAAGCAATACCTTGAATCAAAAAAGCCTGACTCTTTTTATTGACTGTTAGGGCAATAAAGGTCTTTCCTTAGACACCTTCTAACAATTAATAAAGTAGGCTCCTGATTTAGACAATCTGTCATGGTTTGAGCCCAGAGGGCAACTGAGCACCACACAGCCACTCGCTCAACCCCTCCCCCTCATGAATCGAAAGGAGAAATTAAAATAGAAGGCTCAGGAATCGAGATAAGGACAGAGAGAGATGATTCACCCATTATGGTCATGGGCAAAAGACAAACTCCTTAGGGGAAGAAAAAGAACATCTATTTAATTCAAACACCACCACCACTTAACAGGCAGACTAGGACAGTGAGAAGCATTACCATATCTTAAAAACACCTTCCCCCACCTCTCTCTTCTTCCCAGGCTCAGCTTTGTTCGTGGTTTCTCTACCTCCTCCCCTGCAGTGGCACAGGGGGCAGGGAATGAGGGGGTGAAGTCAGTCCTCAGAGGGAGGACTCCTCACACTCTTCCCTTGCTCCAGTGTGGAGTCTCTTTCACAGGAGACAGTCCCCCATGAACTTCCTCTGACATGAGTCCTTCCCATGGGTTGTAGCTCTTCCTGAGGTGCTCTGGAGGTGATCCCTCTCGTGTGTTGCAGTCCTCCCAGCACTGAACTACAACAGCGGGAGCTTCTTCCCACAGATCCCGGCCTTCTTTGGGCACAGCCGCCTGCTCCAGTGTGGGGTCCTCCACGGGCTGCAGGTGGGCATCTGCTTCACCATGAACATCCATGGGCTGCAGGGGCACAGCCTGCCCTCTCACCACAGGCTTCAGGGGGGTCTCTGCTCCAGCGCACCTCCCCCTCACCTCCTCCTTTCTTCCACTGACCTTGGTGCTCACATAGGTGTCCTCCTCGCAACTCCTCACAGCTGCAACTAGTCCTCCCAGGTTCGCACAGCCACCATCACTAATTGGCTCGGCCTTGGCGCAGAGTTGGCTCCTACAGAGCCGTAGGAGCTTTGAGAAGCTTCTCACAGGGGCCACCTCTGTAGCCCCCTCCCCCACTTCAAAAAACTCCCACCACACATACAAATCCAGCACACACTCGTAAAGAATGTTAGAACTTACCATATGGCTCATAGTTTAAAATGCAAATTCATGTAAAGCTTATATATATTATGTTTGCTGTCTGCCTAATATTTATTCAAAACCCTTTCACACTGCAGCTGGGAATGTTGTTTCTAAGCACCAAAGATGAGTGCAGAACACTGGGGATATAGAACAATTGGCATTGTTAAAGGTAACAGGGAGAGCTTTCATCCAAAACATACTACATATCCCACAGATGCTGGTGTAGCTCCCAGTGCTGGCAGTGATAAATGATGTACAAAATGAGTGAATGTTGAGACACAGCCACACATAGAAAAGGGAATCTAAGAGGAATTCCTTGACAGCAAGAGACAACTGATTTTATGAAGAGAGCAGGTATGGCATTTGTTTTTCCCTTGCACATCTGTCTTCATAGTGTCTAAACTTTGGGACTTGTTTTTGACTCCCTCAGAGTCCTGTTTCAAGACAGTCTTGGACACGACAGCAGCAAACCCCTAATTTCCTCATGTCTAGGATGGGGTTATATAGGTATAGATGGTGATCAAGAGCTTGTAAAGGTGCTCTTGTAAAGCTGTCCTGCACTTTTGAGAAAGCAGTGTGCACATTCAGGAGGTAGGTTTGAAAATCAGAATGGATCTGTGGTTCACTATGCCTTGCTGTTACTCCATCATAATAGCTAGCATGTTCCTAGTTTTCCTCATTTTACTTGATGTGTTTATGTATTTTCCTCAGTTTCAACTTGTCCAAGTTGTCCTGAAGAGCATCTCTGTTGTTTGAAAGGGTGTACAGGTTTTCCAAACTAACCTATCTCATATATTGAACTGTGTAAAGAACATTTGCAACTAATTGAAAACACGCAGATATTTCACAGATGAATGCCTCAGTCATTATCTATCAATTATGAATCATGGCTCCATCTATTCTTCCATACCTCATTTTGAAACCACCTTCAAACCCCGGTTGAGAAGCTCAGTAGCTTGTGTAGGATATGGAAGATGAAGAACACTTTGAGTTTTTTCATATCCTATTTATGGAGAAACATAAATATTATAGTCTACACTGACTACAGTATGGCAAATATTTAATTAGAATAGGCATAATTGTCTCAGAAGCACCAGAGCGTGAAAGCAGGAATCAAAGACTTTGCAATATCTTGTACCAGGCTCTGATCTAACCCCATCAAAAATAGGAGAGTTTATAAAGGAAATCATAGACCTTTATAAACCCTGCTCTGAGGTTCTGAAACAAATTGTGCTGAGTGAGTATTAAAGTGTGACTCACTGACATTGATCCAGGTGTCAATAAGGACATTTTAAACTCACTTCAGTATAGATTATAGTTGATCCACTTTATCAGAAGAGGTAGCGTTCAGTAACCATGAGAATATACAGATTCCAAAACCTTCAAAAATTGCTTGCTTTAACATTTTTGCTGTTGATGTTAAAGTGTATTTCTTAAAAAATTGTTTCAATTATGCAACTAATATCAACTATCTAGGAATTTTCTAATGAAAACTTTTTTTTGGGAAAAAAATTTCTTGAAAGCAATATGAATAGATGGAGAAATGTAAGTATTGACAAATTTCTTTGTCTTACACAGGAAGGAAAAAGAATACTTATTAAAGTATTATGCTTTAACATTTTCCAGTTTTAGTTGCTTGTTCAAGTTTTAGTTGATTGAAATGATGTTCCATTTTGGAATTTATTTCATTTTAAGGAAAAAAAAAATTAAAATTAATTATTAATTGACCGGATAAAAAATGTCAGATATTACCAACTCATAATTTCTTTTTAAGTTTAATTTTTATTTTCATAGAATTCAGGATTGTTATGGGCAAGGAAAGCAATATATATATTTTTTTAAATGATTTACAACTAAAGATAGAAAAGTGAATAAATTAATCAACATTTTTCCTATTTATTTTCATAGACTTTCTTTATTTCTCAGTTCAACTTTATAATATAAACACAGAAAATATTACATATCATGCTATGCCTCCCATGATCATTATCACTATGTTTGGTTTAAAAGAAGATTAGGGAGGTACAAACTGGTCAGAAAGTAATTTGGCTTGTCACTGGAAGAATAATACTTATCATCAGAAGATGGTATATTCCTTTATCCCTATTCATTTCCTCAGAATTAGTTCTAGAGCTTAGAATTATTCTATGGCCAAAGTAGTCTGGCTCTGAGCAACAAAATCAGTTAAACCAATTTATCATTGATCCACTTGAGCAATGAAAACCACGATATAACAGCAGACTATGGTACTAAATGATTCATGTATTTTCTTTCAGTCCTGAGAAGCTGCAAATAGTAGTATGATTTTTCTGTTCAATTTCTACAACAATTGTAGGTCTCTATGCAAAACGTCATGCTAGTTTTATCATAAGTGACACTTTTAGCTCTTCTAATGCTTGTTGAGAGTAAGAAGACACTTAAGCGTTTACCCATTCACTCCTTTTTCTTCAGTAGTAGTAAGGGTGACTAACCAAGGAAAGGCTTCAGCATTCTGGTTTTGGGTCATTACATGGTAGACAGCTTGGTCCAATTACACCTCCTATCCTGGCCTGCTGCAAGAATGGTCATATTTTGAAATGTAAAAGGCAAGAGTAAAAAATCCTCCTAGCTCTTTTCCCCAGGAAAAGATCATGAAGACAACTGGGAAGAGCAATCAGTATCTATGTCTGCTCTTTCTCTTCCCTACTGTGGAATCACATTTTTGTCCTTGCATCACACAGAGCTTAGAGACTTGCAGAATTTTCTAACTGTGGGATACGTTTAACTCTTTCCTTTCACAGTGGTGGTACAAAGTCCATCTCACCACGGTTATTGCTTATGATATCCTAAAAAGAATTAAGCAACAACAATGGGTGAAAGCTTTATGGCCTCTGTGAAGGGTGAAGTTTTTCTATGCAGACAGCTGTGGGGTGGGGAGGGCTGTTTGCATATTTTCCTATGGACTATGCTATGAAATTGCAAATCTCACAGAATAAACAACAAAAATTTGTGATCCACAGTTGTTTTTCCGTAGACTGTATCCAGTGTTATCCCTCCCATGGAAGCAAACAGTTGCGTTTTCCTTTGCAAAAGTGGTTTTCTTCACACTACCTGCCTAGCTGTGCTTAGTCTTCAGTTGGATTACTCAATTTACTTGCTTATTCATTCTTTGCTCCCCTTCAGGGATGTAAAGAAAGACCCACATTCCCCTTTATCAATTTGTTAAAGTACAGAATGGCTCAGTTGCACCTCTGTAAAGCTCATCTGTCTAAAAGCTTTAGTATATTACAGTACACAAAAATTGTACAACTGATCCTACAAGGACATTTATGAACAACATATTCAGCAACAGTGCACGCAGTGGATATGATATAATCCCACTCTTCCTACAAAAGCAAAATATAGCCATCAGCAGAGTTCAATCTGATGCCTGACTATACAAATCTGAGCCCTTCGTCTATTTTCCTAGCAATGGATTGATGTGAGACACCAAAAGAAACAGAAGTCATTGCCTTTCCAGTCTGTCAGGTCAATGATCCACAAATAAAGAAGCATTCATGCCAAGAATTAGAATAGATTGGAGATCTGTTTCTTTTGTTTTCCGTGTACTTTCAAGTGTACTTGAAAAATAGAGTCCATTATGGAAATCTGTGTATGGATTGGGTTTCTTGGATTGTTTTTCTTTTTTTCTGTTAATAAATCAATATTTTCAAAATGTTCATATATTGAAACATGAAATTAATGTACCAGTGCAGTTGTAAAGTAGATATTGAAGTATGTCAAATGTATACAATATTTTAAAAATTAAATGCATTTTACCAAATTTATAAGTAAATTTTTACATACAATTATTTGAATTATTTACTACAAATCAGATCTTATACTTGCACAACATTTTTATTTGAGTATAGCTGAGGATAACCAAATGAGTAATGTTTTTAGGGAATATTGGTTTTGTTTGATTTTTTTGAACAGTGAGTGTAAATATGTGTGTTTATGTAAGTGTGTGTACATACATTGTTTAATTTTAGCAGTATTTAAGTCATACTCACACAGAACAGTACTGTTTGGACTCGTCATGTTGCAGGGGAAAGAAAGCTATAGCTACCTCTCCCAGCTTGTTTCATTCTTTCAAGTTCTAATTTTTGAGTCAACGATTTTGTCTAAGCATCTGTCTCATTAGGCTACAAACAAAACAAATATAATCAATATGGGACTTGTTTTTTCATAAAATTCATGAAGTTTCTGTCAGAAAAGACAAAAGCAAAATCACTAAGTTAAACTAAAAATTTGAGATGTCAAGCCTTTGAATACCCAGACAAATCTAGACAAGATGATAATGAATAAAGCAATTTACAGTGAGAACTAATCCCTCTGAGGTTATCCAGATATACCAGACTGCTGACTGGAACCCTTCTTAGATTCTGAATTTCAAAGGTGCTCTTGGTTTGTGTGGTCTCTACTACATTGGATGGACAAATTGTCTCATGATTTAGTTTGTCAGATGCCACTTACTTACTAAAACCAGGGAACAGAATAGTCTTGACGATACTTATATATAACTGTCTCAGTAATGAAAAGAGGGTCTTTATTCTGCCAGTGTCCTCTCCTTTTAAGTCTCAAGTATGAAATGAATAACCAAAAGTGATGACAGATGGACTCCAAACATTCATGACTGTTAAAGTTGTTGAAAATCCAACAACAATTTCCTGTTAATAGACAAAAGCTAACTGATTTGTTCCTTCTGTGTTTAAGGCTTTGAAAATTTTACTACTTCTTTTGAGAACTTAACATCAAGGAACCATAGAATATCTCATCGAAGGCAAGGAGTATTGCAGAAGAAGAAGAAAGGGGAGGAAAAAGTTGGAGCATGTAGGATTGGTTGTCAATGTGTTTTTATGTGTGTTAAACACAATGATCTTTATGGCAAAAAGAGCATCAAGCTGCAGTAAAATAATGCTGATGACATGGCTTGGCTGTTGCAGGACATTTATTATCTAATTCCCAATACTGGGATCTTAAAATTAATTACTCCTATTTCAGATAAAATTGAGGGGAAAAAAGGGTCAGGAAATAATAAAAATATGTTAGAAGACCACAGATGCAATAAACAATGATGAGGCTGATGTTCATCTTTAAATTGTACAATGAATTCTAAGTTAATTGTATTTAATAGATTTTATCATACTTTGAATGTTTCAGAATGTTTCTGTGTGACTTTTTATACTAAAGATAACCAATATTATTTCATAGATGTGTGTCTGTATAAACATATATATCCATAACAACAAAATGTTCTCTATGAACTTGAGCTGTTGACCATAAGTAGAAGTTAATAAACTGGACTGACAACTGTTACTGAAAGATATGGTCAGATTAAAGGTATAAATACAGGGTTTAAATCAGTACACAACTTCTAAAAATATGGAATAATTGCACAGTATAGAAAATATTTTTTATATACTTTTTGGGGATAGTTTTTATAGCGGAGGATTGTGTCAGCCTATTAACCCTTCAATATTTAATATCTGATTTTTGTAACTATGAAAAAGGGAGTTTTGATGATGTAAAAAAAGCCAAAACCAACACAGTTCTACTTCAAATATACTTCCTTATATTCACTATTTATTCCTCTTTAATTGCTGTTGTCTTAATTCCTGAAGAAAATCACAGACTTTGGTGAATTTAGAAATAAGACTTTCACACTGGTTCCTTAACGGTTCATTGAACGACTGAAGAAAGGATATGAATTCAAATCTGAAGCTTCTTTCTCTGTGTTAGATACATGTGCTTGGGTATAGTAGATAATATGATGTCTATAAGAATCTCCCTGTTGGCACGCATTGCTTACAGAAAAATAACTTCAGATTCACTGACATGAAGTAAGTGATCACTGAAACACCAAGCCACAGACTCTCCAACAGTGAATGTTTTCAACAAGAATCTATAATGTTTCTTACAGATATTGATACCTGTAGGTTTAGTATCCAAAAAAGAAGAAAAATATCTATCACACCAAGGTCATAAAAGTACTTTTGATTTCCCTTCAGGATCTCAGGTATGATTTCTGTTGCAGACCACCAAACTTCCGTCTTGATCTTCAGCTTAGAAGATATGTAATATGTCAGGAACATAATCTTATTACGGAAAGAGCATTATGTTCTGTGGCACATGTGAATCTGCCTAAAATCAAAAGTGCAGACAACCTGGAAGGTTGAATCACTTGTGATGAAACACTACTAAGATTGACTACTTTCACTTCTCGCTCTCACAGAAATACTGTAATTAACATTGCCTTAGCATAAGAACTCCTTTAAACAATCAAATGTCATTTACATTTAACTAAGAATGCTATTGAGAAAAAAGTAAAATAGTTGGAAGATCTAGTTGGCAGCATTTCACCACTACTTATCAAGACTTTTTGCCATAATGCCACCAAATCAGTGTGCGAGCAAGGACTGGGTTGGAGTTTCAAACATTTGCTTTTGGAAAAGCACCTCTGTGTATCTGAGACAATCTAGAAGACTATGCCCATTTTTTTGAGTTATAATTTCGTGGAAGCCTGTATTGTAACAAAGATATGAGAGCAGGACACACAATTATTATTTGTCTATTTTTCACTAGATACCTTGAAGATTGGATAAAGCACCTAAACCAGCAAGTTCAGTGATAGCTAAATAGGCCTTATAAGCAGAAACAGGAGCTGCTTCCCGGGAATCTCAATGCTGTCAAAACTAAACTGCTATCGAGACATACAGTTTAAAGATAATTTTGATGCATTTGCATGACCCATATCACAGTATGTGATACAAATAACCTTGAACTACTGTGGTTATTTCTACTAATACTATACTGATGTTAATTCGTAGCTTGCTTGACTCAAGCTTTTTGTAAAGGTAGAAAAAAAAAATAGAGGAAACAGAACAGCTATTATCAGCACTTGAATATTCAGAAGGGAAGTATTTGCTTCATTGAAAACTTTGCCCAAATTTTGAATAAAAGCATAATTTATTATGAAAGGGCCAGTTGAATCTGGGAAATCAACAATTGGTTAAGGGACTGGTGACACAGCCAGGGGTTTGGTAACTTAGACCATGGGACTTGCTTTGAGAAACCTGGTCTACTGGGGACTCATGGGGTCCATCTGTCAGAGAAGGGGAAAAGCATCTTCAGTCATAGGCTTGCTAAACCGGTGAAGAGGGATTTAAACTAAAGTTGCTGTGGGAGAGGAACCTCAATCCACACTCCTACCAGTGTCAGCAATAGATGCCCAGAGACTGCAGAGGGGTCACAGGTCAGCAGGAGAGCACCTGAAGAGCAGCACAAAGGAATTCCAGCCAGTAAGTCAGCTTCATGGGGGCTCCAACTTAAGTGCCTCTATGCAAATGCACATAGCATGGGGAATAAACAAGAGGAGATAGAGGTGTGCACACATCAGCAGGGCTGTGATGTTATTGGCATCACAGAGATGTGGTGGGATGACTCCTATGACTGGAGTATTAGAATGGAAGAACAGGCACGGGAGACGAAGAGGAGCTGTCACCCGCTTAGCTCATCAGACTGACTGACTGACTGACTGACTGAGCTAGTCAGTCAATGACCAGTTGGAGTGCATGGAGCTCCACCCGGGGATGGATGGTGAGCCAACCAAGAGCTTATGGGTCAGGATTAAAGGGAGGGCAGGGACAAGTGACATTATAGTGGCGGTCTGCTGCAGTCCCACCTGACCAGGAAGACTGGAGCAGCTTCACATTCACAAGCCCTGGTCCTCATGGGGGACTTCAAGCACCTCAATATCTTTTGGAGGGACAACACAGGGGCTTATGCCAGGGCACAAGCAATCCAGAAGGTTCTTGGAATACCCTGATGATAACTTCCTTCTCCAAATGACAGAGGAGCCAACGAGGAGAGCTGCTATGCTGGACCTTGTTCTCACCAACAAGGAGGGGCTGGTGGGGAGTGCGAAGCTCAAGGGCAGCCTTGGCTGCAGTGACCATGAAATGGTGGAGTTCAAGATCCTTAGGGCATCAAAGAGGGCACTTAACAAGCTCACTACCCTGGACTTCAGGAGAGCAGACTTTGGCCTCTTCAGGGGTCTGCTTGGCAGACTACCATGGGATAAAGCCTGTGAGGGAAGAGGGGCCCAAGAAAGCTGGTTAATATTCAAGGATCACCTCCTCCAAGTTCAGGAGTGATGCATCCTGACAAAGACGATGTCATATAAGACCACCAGAACGCCTGTCCAGGAGCTCCTGGACAAGTTCAAACATAAAAAGAAAACCTACAGAGGCTGGAAGCAAGGATAGGTAGCCTGGGAGGAATACAGAGAAACTGTCTGGGCAGCCAGTCATCAGGTTAGGAAAGCCAAAGCCCTGATAGAATTAAATCTGGTCAGGGACATCAAGGGCAACACAAAAAGCTTTTACAGGTACAACAGTGATAAAAGGAAGACCAGGGAAAATGTGGGCTCTCTCTGGAAGGAAAAGGGGGAGACTTGGTCATGCAGGTTATGGAGAAGGCTGAGTTACTCAGCAACTTTTTTGCCTCTGTCTTCACCAGCAAGGGCTCCAGCCACACAGCCCAAGTCACAGAAGACAAAGGCAGAGACTAAGAGAATGTAGAACCACCCACTGTAGAAGAAGATCAGGTTCAAGACCACCTAAGGAATGTGAAGAAATGTTCCATGGGACCTGATGAGATGTATCCATGGGTCCTGAAGGAACTAGTAGATGAAGTGGCTAAGCCACTATCCATCATATTTGAGAAGTCATGGCAGAATGGTGAAGTTCCTGCTGACTGGAAAAGGGGAAACATAACCCACATTTTTAAAATGGGAAAAATGTAAGACCTGCGGAACTACAGGCCAGTCAGTCTCACCTCTGTGCCTGCCAAGATCATGGAGCAGATCCTCCTGGAAACTATGCTAGGGCACATGGAAAATAAGGAGGTGATTAGTGACAGCCAACATGGATTCACTAAGGGAAAAGCATGCCTGACAAATTTGGTGGCCTTCTATGATGGGGTTACAGTGTTGGTGGATAAAGGAAGAGCAAGTGATGTCATCTACCTGGACTTGTGCAAAGCCTTTGACACTATCCTGTATGACATCCTTGTGTCTAAATTAGAGAGATATGGATTTGATGGATGGACCACTCATTGGATAAGGAATTGGCTGGATGGTCACACTCAAAGAGTTGTGGTCAACAGCTCTATGTCCAAGTGGAGAGCAGTGACAAGTGGTGTTCCTCAGGGGTTGATATTGGGACCGGTACTGTTTAACATCTTTGTTGGTGACATGGACAGTGGGATTGAGTGCACCCTCAGTAAGTTTGCCAATGACACCAAACTGTGAGGTGTGGTTGACATGCTGGAGGGAAGGCATGGCATCCAGAGGGACTTTGACAGGCTTGAGAGGTGGGCCCATGAAAACCTCATGAAGTTCAACAAGGCCAAGTGCAAGGTCCTGCACATGGGTCAGGGCAATCTCATGCACAGGCTGGGTGATGAGTGGATTGAGAGCAGCCCTGCAGAGAAGGACTTGGGAGTACTAGCGGATGGGAAACTGACTATGACCTGGCACTGTGCATTCACAGCCCAGAAAGCCAACTGTATTCTGGACTGCATTAAGACAAGTGTGGCCAGCAAGTTGAGGGAGGTGATTCTCCCCCTCTACTCTGCTCTCATGAGACCCCACCTGGAGTACTGTGTCCAGCTCTGGGGTCTCGAACATAAGAAGGACATGGACCTGTTGGGTGAGTCCAGAGGAGGGCCACGAAGATGATCAAGGGGCTGTAGCACCTCCCTTATGAGTACAGACTTAGAGAGTTGGAGTTGTTCAGCCTGGGGAAGAGAAGGCTCTGGGGACAACTTTTAGCAGCCTTCCAGTACTTAAAGGGGGCCTGCAGAAAAGCTGGAGTGGGACTTTTCACAAGGGCATATAGTGATAGGACAAGGGGTAATGGCTTTAAACCTAAAGAGGGTAAATTTAGATTAGATGTAGAAAGAAGTTCTTCACGGAGAGGGTGATGAGACACTGGAACAGCTTGCCCAGACAATTGTGGATACCCCCTCCCTGGAAGTGCTCAAGGCCAGGCTGGATGGATCTTTGAGCAACCTGAACTAGTGGAAGGTGTCCCTGACTGTAACAGAAGAATTGGAACTAGATGACCTTAAGGTCCCTTCCAACCCAAATCATTCTATGATTATTGAAATCAAAACAAAATAACTGCTGTGGTTTTAATTTAGTGTCATTTTACTTATTTGCTATGAATTTTTTTCTTTCTTATTTGCTTAGAATATAAAATCCTGGAATGCCATTATATAAAATGAGTATGGGTGTGTATACCTATGTCATGTAAGAGAAAGAAACAAAACAGTTTCCATAACTAATATTCCTAAACTTCCCCTAGCATAATTTCAGTTATATAAAAGGGAGATTTTGTTTACTAAGTTTGCTTTGACATTTCAGTTCAGTTATTGCCATGACAGAAGACAAGCAGATTAGGTCATTTGCATCATCTAAATGGAATTCTGAGTAATGTCACCATTCAGTTGGTCATTGAGAACAGAAAAGTGATTGTATCCCATCAAACCAGGCTTTATAATCAAGTAAATAAGACTTGGAATGTACATTAGTCTGTGCAGATAAAAAGTCCGATTGGCTGATATTCAGATAAGGAATATGGACTTTAAATTGCAAAAGGATACTTAAGAGGGAAAAAAAAAGAAAACAAAGAAGGAGGAGAAAAACGCCTCTCAAGTGAATCCATGTTTATAGTCAAAGTTATTCACATTAGACTGATTTGATACCACCTTTAAATATTCTGTCAGACAGTCAATTAAAAAAATTATTAACAAATTAATTTAATTTATAGGCATTATAGTTGGTTTAATCTGATGGAGACAGTGCACTGGCTACCTTTGACGTATGTTTGAAATTAAAATAAAACCAGAAACACAAAAAAATCCCCAAACAAAGCACAACAAAAAACCCCCAAACTGAACCCCCAAGGCCCTCAGATTTTACACAAACTCAGCAGTTTTCTTCTTATCTAATTGAATTAATTCCATAATTCTTACAATTATGAATATTTCACATACCAAAAATCTCACCAAGTTAATAATAAACCTCAGCAGATGTTGACTATTGTTTCTATAGTGGATTACATATTTTCTGATGTTCAAGACATGTTCATATTTCAAAAGGAACAGTAGTATTCAAACCAGCTTTAAACAAACTTGTACAGAAATATTTTATGTTGGCTGCCTGAAGCACTTGACATTCAATCAGCTCTAAATTGCTCAAGTTAGTCCAATCTGTAAAATGCACTTTCATTTAAAATGTATACTAGCACTGGAGATGTGTCAAATCTGTTGTGTATTAAGTTAGCCTTTGTCAGCAGAACATTGCAGGGATTTAAGCATGTGTTAACAAATTACCTTCATTCAGAACACCAACTTGACCTGAATCTCCTGAGTTATAAAATTCAGCATGATCAAAAAAAAAAAAAAAAAAAAAAGAGAGTGACAGTCTTAGTTATACTCTTTCGGAATAGTAATGTCCTCACTTTTAGTACAACTGGCAAGTTTTAAGAAACTGGAGAATGTCTTTCATTGAAAGAAATATGAAGTAATCCTGAGAATAATACTGTATTTAACCTCTATATTATAAAGAACATATATTCACACATCTCTCTATATCTTGCCTTAGGCCAGTGTCAAAGAAGAGAGGGAGTTCAATCCTGTAAGGTACTGAGTACTCTGGCTGTGATCCAGCAAAGCACTCAACTATGAGTTTAAATTTAAGTACATGGATCATGCCACTAACTTCAATGGGATTATACTTAAAGATAAACTAACCTTAAATGCTTTGCTGGATCACAGCCACAGTGCTCAGCACTGTGAATGCAAATCCAACCTGAGAGGAACATTTTCTTCTCTATGTTTCCAGAGAGAGCTCACAAAATACATACAAAGCTCCTTTCAGGAAAGAGCATTCACCTGATAGCCAGACTAAGTAAATTCAGAAGGGTGGGATGATTTATAAATCTTGGGATGCTTGTGTTCAAACAAACAAACAAACAAACAAAGAATGCTCTTTGACTTTCCCAGGTTGATATTCATTCATTCATTTAACATGATGAGTGAGTCTGCACAAGGATATAGATAAAGCAGAAGAAACCAAGTGAAAGAGTAGAGACACAGGCAAACAGTGTTTCCTATTTTCCTCTGCCAAATTTCTCTCTTGATTTTAGCTGTGGCCTCTGTTACTTCTGTAATTGAAAAGAACAAGAAGTCTCTAAGTTTAAGAGTGTATGAATACCCTCACAGAATACATGTCAATTGAAATCAGACAATACAGTCTATATAATTAGACATAAGTGACATTCTTATGGGCCTGCTGCTGTTCCAGCCGAAAACAACAGGAAAGTGATCTTAGGAAACAAAGAATATTTCAAAAAGGAAAAGCAAGCCTGCGCTTTTCAGCATTATATATTAAGATTACTTAACTGTTATTTGGTATGCAAGTTTTGAACTTTCCTTGGCTCCCACTAGTGTAGAGAGGATCTGGTTAGAGCACTGGAACTTGCCGTAGGAAAACTGAGGAACCATACTTCTCTTTCAGGAAGTGAAAGAAGTGAGAAGAGAAAGAACAAATCATGCATACAATTCCACCACTCACCTATTCTTGATGGTCAGCAAGAATGGTTTTGCACCAATTTTTCTTCTTTTGTTAATTATTTTTAGGCCAGGTTGCCAACTCATTGGGCAAACCTGCAAGCTTGCCTTTAAACAGTAGCTGTCACAGCTACACGCAGATGGTGAAAAGGGGCTACGCAACACTGTTTTACCAGGGTGATGTTATGACTTGAACAAACATGTTATAGTTGCTACATCCTGGACAACTTGACTGCCAAAATGAAAACGAAGCCACATTAAGCTTCCTGTAAAAAGAAAAAGAGAAAATGGCCCCTAAAATAGCATATAAAAACCTGGGACTGCCTCAGCAAACTTGGTCACATGTGGCTTTCTCAAAGGCTTGAATCTTATTTAAAAATAGTATGCAATACACACAATAGGGCTCCATATTTCAAGGGAAATAATTAAAGACAGCATCTCACTTTCTAGCTAACAGCTCTCATTGAAGCAATGGGCAGCTCTGGCAAAAGTCTGCCACAGTGCACCCTGCAGTACGATCAAATCAAACTGATAAAGAATTCTATCAGAGGTTAGTGAACATGAGACACTTTCGAAATTCAAAGTGCCCAAGCAGCTCAGCATGTGTACTTTTTTTTTTTCCCCCTAGGTTTGTTTTATTTCCACAATTCAACTTCTCACCTTTTCATCATATCCATCAGTCTCTTCCTTGTTGAGAAACAATTGTATCCTAGGAATCTCTTGAACTCATTTATACTCTTTCCTTTTATTCTCATTTCCTTGAACTTTGTTCTATGGCTTTATTATCTTTTATCTGAGCTGTGCTCCAATTTTCTATTTACTCCTAGAACCTTAATGATATAAAATGGTCTTCAGATTTGAAATCTGTCACCAACATGTATCAGTTCCTTTCATAAACTGGAAAGCTCAATTTTGATTCACCTCTTGAAATTTGAAGAATGTTCTGTAGTCATGCAGGTACATTTTATGTTTTCATCAAATATTCATAACAATATTCTAAAGCAGGACGTGTCTTCTCAACTATATTCCCATAGATCTACCTTTCTAACTTCATAATCAAGCCAGATAAAACCATAAACAGTTAACTGCCTGATATCCAGTTCCCACTGTACGCATATTTTTATCCTTCAACTTCTGAAGCAAATCGAAAAGAGGCTACTAGTTGTATTGTATGCAATATAGGAACTCATTATCTAGTCTTTTCAAATGCATTTGCATAAAAAACCATGCTTTAAATATATTAGCAATTTTTTTTAAAAAAAAAACTTAAAATTTTGTTTGACTGAAGATTCCACTTGGCTCCAATATGTGGAAAGACTTTAATACATAGTTCATTTATCCCTGTCTAACTCGGATCAAGAAATACTTACACTTTTCAAAGTCCAGTATCTCTTCCATAGCACGTGTACAATGACTGCAGTGATTGTAAAAGCTAATTTCCTGGGAGGCGGGTTTCCATCAGGGAATCCATCATCAGAACTAGCATTGTTTAGGAACTTCAATAAAAAGACTGAGAATTAAATGTGTTCGAAAAGACAGTTTCTTCTGGGGTTACACTTAGGTTTGGATTAAAGCATTGTTGTGAAGTTCTCTACTGATTTTTTACTATTGCAATGTCCTGATAAGGGTGATCTCAAGATTAGTCATTTGTACAAGCTCTTGGTTTGTTTTCACAGTGATGTTAACTCAAGTTTTCAACACTTAAGTGAACTCCTTTATGAAGTCACTGCACAGAGCATTCGTAATAACAGCACACAACAACTGAGCTCTTGATTTCAAACTCAGAACATCACATGGGTCAGCTAGCTCAAACCAAAGGTGCTCATTAACTCTAGTGAAAAGTTTCTAGCTGTGAATATGCATGAAGTTAAGATCAAAATGAAAGTTAAAGCCTGAGTTTACACTTCAGTAGAAAAAAAGGCACTCAGATTTTTTTTCTGTTTATGTTTTAGAGTCACAAGGGAAATGAACAAAACAAATCTCACACAGAGAAGGGAAGCATGTTTAGGCAGAGAAAAGTAGACTTCTTATATTTTATTGGTATATGAATATGTTTTCTACAGGCTTCTATCTGTGTCAGTCTTGTTGGGTTAGGGATCTGTTGCTGCAGTTTAGTTCTTCTAAGCCCAGTAGAACAATTAAAATAAAACTCAGTTCTCAAGAAAACTAGCAAATGCCATTCATTTTGGGAAGCAGTGGACATATTTATCTTTAAATTGGAATTAGTGATTAAATATAACTACAATGCAGACTTCCTTTTGCTGGTAGTCAAGTGTGTTAAAAATTGTGAAACAGGAACTTACAAAGTAAATAAGATGCATTACCTATTCAGTCATTCAACAAAATTGCCCCATATTAAAGACTGAAAGTGAGAGAAAATACAGTCATTGCCTATGACATAAAAAAAGAGTTAATCCCTTCTCTTGATGCAGCTCAATGAGACAACAGATACAACCTAACTGCTCTCTGTTTCTTCAAGGGGTTGAGGTATCTCTCTCTCTTCTTCCTCCCTTAATCTTTCCTCTCTCCTCTTCAACTCCTCCTTTACCACTTCATATCTGCTCCTGTCTCTGTGCACCAGTCCCAATTCTCTTGTGTCTGCTCTGACATGTCTGCTCTTGAAGGCAAATGCACATCAGAGTCTGTGAAAGCAGGGAGTCAATAAACCCATTCAACTTGCCATAACAACACAAAATTGCTTGCTTCTCTTGTATATTTTTTTTTTCCAGATGGATTTAGTTTACTGAATTTGTTTACTGCACAGACAATGCTTGAGATGTCTTAAGGTTGGGAAGGGTTGTCCAGGGAGAAATGTGGAAGCAGCAGAGGTAGGGGAGTAGGATCTTGCTATCTTCCTTTTGAAGGTAGCAAGCTATCAAGTCATCTCAGTTTCCTGTGTAACTGCACCACTAGGATATGATAGTCTGGAAAGGATAACAGGGAAATTTGATGTGGCAGTCCCACATACAACCTAAGTTAAGGTCTAACTTTATACATCTACCTTAAGTGCCTGAAAATGGAGCTTTGCCTCTAAATATGTTAACAGATTTCTCAGAGTATGATTCAACACTCAGCAAAGAACCTAAGAGCCTGCCAACTTCTAAATCGGATGCCCAAAGTTAAATGGGGTTAATACATGAATATTCATTCTAGCACAGCCCTGAGGGCCCAGTGCAGAAACAGGGATCTTGCATTTTCTCACAGGGCCCATGTTTTGTAGACTATGAAGAAGCTGAAGGGATTATTTTTGACCTTGCAGAACAGACAACTGCAGAGGTAGGAGTCTCTTACAGAGAATATTATGCCAGCAACCAATGTGCTTTTGCTGAGAGATGAACTCTTTTGCTGCAAACAAAATGTAATGCAGCCGGCTGGCTATCTGTACTCTGTGATAGTACAGGATTTTAATGGAGATTTGCTGACACAAAACTGGAATAATGTAGCACAAATCAGTCCTGTACTGAAAATGAGGGTCAACTTATACTAACTCACTTTCTCATATTATTCTCTACCTTCTCGTAATGGAATAAAAAACTATTAGCTTTTCTGAACACTTACTTACTTGAATTGAGAAACCAAGTTCAACATGCCACCTGTGTTGATACATAGATCTTTTTTCTGCTAGGTTAAAACTAATTCTAAAACTATTACTTTATATGCATTTGTTTTCCTCCTTGGTAGGTGTATCACACTGCTGTAGACTACAATGAATATAGTTTCCTGACATGTGTCTTCATGTTTGTTTTCATGTAGTCCCCCTGCCTTTCATTAACATGCACATGAGCTAAGCTCATGATACGTTGACTTCAACTCACCCTCCTCAAACCTCTTCACTTTTTTTTCTTCTCTGCTTTAGCTGTGAAGTTCCTCAAAAGCACTTCATTCTTCTTTCCCCTGTAGCCAAAAAAGGGTCTCTCCATTCCCTTCAGCTTTGTTTGTGCAATTACTGGGCAGAGCTACTTGAGTTGACACTCAGAAAGGCCCTCTGAATTTTGCTTTATGCACACTTGGGTTTCCTTTGTTACGGGTTTCCCACTGTGCATTATGTGTCAGAGCACAGCCTTTGACACTCTTACCTCTTCCTTGCACTTGCTGTCTAAGGCCCAGTAGCACTGCTATCATAAATGTTACAACTTGCAATTTTATCTACAAAGACGAGTCATTCTGGTATATGTTTTAATACTGCATAATCTGAGGGTACAGTTGCATTAGCTCCAATTTGGAAATAGACTGGCATTCAGACTACCTCTTAAGAAGTAAATATCTGTATTTCTTTGTAAGTAAAGCTCAGATATTTATGGTTTGAGGGTACACAAGAGTTGATCTCTACCTTGATCTAAAGCCTACTGAATCAATGAAAAGACTTCCACTGGCAGCAGGTAGCTTTGTATCAGGTCCCTTGTGCAGTATCTGTCCTCCACTAATGACAGATGTGACTCTCTCGGCAAAGAAAAGGAAAGAGCATCTTACTTAACAGCTGATATAGGATGTGTCTCTGCTAATTCAGAGCTAAAAAATGACACTTCATCAGAAGATGCAAATGTATTTATAAAAGCAAGAGCAAAATTACAGACCCTTACAATTAATTTATTACTGTTTGCACTTTCCAGTCCACAGCAAAAGAAATAATAATAAATATTTAACAAAAGAAAGTGAATCTGCATTTAGAGCATTTTAATAAATGTTTAAAAGAAAATCAGCACAGATCACTTGGCTCTGGCTAACACTTTTTATCTTCCATCTGTCTGTCTTTGATGGATGTTGTTCATGCTCTTCAGTTTACAGTAACAAGCAGGTTTTTAATTTTTCTATCTTCCTTCTCTCTAGTGCCAGGCTATGATGGATGATGTGACAAAAAGATTCATCAGTAAATTCTAAATCCTGAATACAAAATAAATTAGTAATGTAAGAAGCAGATTTGCATTCTCCTTTGACAGCATTGCAACTGCATCTGCTGCTCTCTCATTTTCACTTTTTACTTGTTCAATCTTGATAATAATACTAACTTGGCCTAGGGATATCTTGCATTTTTAAAAGTACTTAAGTGTACAATATTGTCCTAATATACTTTGTGTCATTATTTGAGCTGCAGTGTTTGGATTTTGTATTGAAAGAGCAGCAGCTGAATGTCAGGCAATAATCTCAGAATCAAGAATTGGATTTGAAACCAACTACATTGCACTCTCTAAACAGCATTTCTCAAACATTGTGAAACTGATTTGCCAGGTACCATGTTGTTCCTAAAGACTAACAATTCATAACATATGGATCATGTACATCCAATCATTCTTCTTTGACTCTCCTGAAGGGCAACATTAACCTTAACAATTGCTTTCCTCAGGTTTAGGGATGTCTGGGTTCCTAAGAGGTCTGCTGCAGTTAAATGATTGCTTGGAATCCTGGGGTCCTCTATGCTTCATGTAGAGGAAAGCCAAGGTTCTCTCATTGCCAAAAAGAACAGCAAAATCAGTGATAGAGGAGCTGAGTACAATTTTGATCTTTTCTTCCATTGTAAGGTTATTTTCTCTTGCATATAATTTCTACTTTATAAAGGAATTTCATAGTTAATTACCATTGTATGAGACATCTGTTAGGCACAAGCACACACACACACACACACACACACAGAAGATTGTGATGCTTTCCTGAAGAAAGAAAAAACTATTCAGGAACTTAAAAACTGATATTTATGGAAGTCAGGCAGGACTAAAATAAATTTATACAACTGAAAAAAAGTAGCTAGCTAAAAATCAATAGTGAGAAGAAAGCTGGATGAATTTAAAATGTTCCTTCTTATATATACCATATTTTAAGTAATGATATCTCAGCATTGCAGTTATTCATTCCTTCTGAAAAGCTACTTTAAGTCAATCTCAGTAACAGCTTAGATATTGTCTCCAAATAAAGTCTTATATTTATGGTGTGGAGGGCATCTTCTGCAGTCCCTTTTACAGCTCTCTTCAGAGGTAAGACTGTCCAGGTTAAAAAGAGATGGCAAGAAATCCTTATTCTGTGATCAATTTCCAGCCACTGGATTGGACTTTTTGGTCACTTAATCTAACATTTTGAATTGCAAAGGTGACAGGTTTCCTCCCATAATTCTTATATATCTTAAGGCTTTACATTCTTACTTAGTATTGTAGTATGTTAGCACAGATAACATCAGGTGGGGTTACATTTCTTTTAGAAATGTTCTTAGTCTTAATTTAAAGATTTGCAGAGACAGAGTTCAACAGCACATTGATTATGGGATTTCAGTGTTTAATTTCAGTGTAAAAAATGAGATTCTGATTTCTAGCATAAACTTTCCTCTTCTGACTAGTGAATTTTGTGATAAGCAGGAAAATATTGAAACTCCCTTAAACAAAACAAATCTAGCTGCATAATTTGTACTTTGAATGCCCAGGAATGAGATGTACCAGGAGGGTATATTTTGAAACATTGAATTCCATGCAGCCCAAACATCTAAGAGGATGAAGCACCCTGAAATAAAAACTTCAGCTCACCCCCTACTCCCCCAGGAAACCAAACAAAATCAATATGCTAGCACAGTTCATGAAGTCAGATACAGGCTCTGAAGTTCAATTAATTTATTTTTACCTGTCATATCATTGAATGTTTCAGCAAATGTGGAAGCTCTTGTTGGCAAAGAGAAGCTGAAACAAATCTTCCTGGGCTGGGAACAAAGAGATCATCATGCCTGTGTTCTCATCAGGCAATGGTGATGCCCTTGGGAGTCAGTACACTCTCAAAGGGATTATTACAGTATCTGTCTCAGTGGCAATATAACTTTTCTGGGGCTAGAACTTGAGCAGTGAAAATTTGTAAGACACAGAATGGCAAAAACACATTACTGGGGAAATAAGACAAAATGGATAAAATCTACAAATGCACAGAGAAAGCTTTGTAAAGGAACGGAAAAAGATTGATTTCAGCATTTGGGAAATCATGGTCTTGAGGTAGCGAGTAGGTAGAATGTTACTCTGGCTTAATTATAGGACCAGGCATGACAAGAGAACGAGTACAAGTATGCAAGATATTTGATTTTAAAGAGCCCTTGAAATGCAGAGGAGACATAAGAGTATGCTCCCAGAAGTGTCCCAGAACACTTCAGAGCAGTAAGACCGCTAAGGCAGGGAAGGGTGTTCTGTTGTTTATCTGTTTTGCCTGACACTTCTCATGCAGTCTGACAGCAATTTGCTTTCAAGTATGGACAAAGTGTCCATATGTGTAATACTCATACATTCCACAAATTCTTGAAATCATTAAATATAAAGCTAAAAGAATTTAATCTTCAGCCAGAGCTGCTGGAGATGCCTGGGGAATGCAAACCTTATTTCCAAGACCAAGTTGGTCTGGGCACTTTTGTGCCAAAGGATTATCAGAGTAGCTGTGGGAAACTCATATCTTATATACCTCAGACAGGGACAGAGTATATCCATAGAGAGCACCAGAAAACTCATTACTTAGAGGATTCAAAGTCTATAAAAGCTCTCACAGCAATCCTGCAGTATTCAAACAAGGGTGATCAATTAAATCTGTGACATATTTTGTTTTCCTTCCTGTGCCATGTTTATCACATTCACAGCTGAGAATTTAGCCCAATTTGAACAAAACTTTCAGATAAAATGCAGTCAAATCAAATTTGTGTTCTGTTTGTAAATATAATTAAAACATATGCATTCTTTATCTTTGCACCATATGTATCATATGGGTGTAAAAAGGAACACCTACATGTATCTTTCCTTTTTCATTTTCTTTGGAGTCTAATCTTTTTCTCTCTGAGATACACAAGGACAATTCTATAACTTTAAGAAGTGTTTCTCGGTCCATAAAGTAAATTAGCAGTTTTTGCCTTCCACTCTATATGTTCATCATTGATCCCTCCTGATAGTGTTTAATATGAATGAGGAAAATGGGACATCATATCTGAAATCACATTTAGATGTTTCAGTTTCAGTGGAAAAAGAACATCGTTCCAAGTAATATTTAAAAAACACAACCTTTTTGTTTCACAGTTATTCCAAAGGCTTAACATGAACTGTTGCTATAAATAGCAGCAGTTACTGAAAATGATGTGGAGTATATTACAAATGTGTTTGAATTACTGTATCAGTGCTGTGTAAAAGGCAATATGAATATGCAAAAAATATGCTGGATAATTAAAAACAGAGGAAAACTTGTGGGATTCAATACAAGTTACAAACAACACCTATCCATTCCTGCCCCTTGAAGTTAAGATCTTCTCACTGAGGTGAAGCTAAATAAATACTAGAAATGGAGAACGAGATAAACAAACAGCATGCTAAAAGGAAAATTTACAAAGAAAAAGCTAATGTGCTATGGAAGTTTACTTTTTCCTTTAACTGGATGATAAGGAAAAGAGGGAAGGGAGAGTCTCCAACTAAGCCTTACAAGTTATGTCTAAAAATCTGGGGAGGTAAAATCTACCCACTTATTAAGACTAATCTCAAATCTGTGTTAGTAATACATTTAAGTTATCTAGTAATGGATTCAGTCATTATTTGTAACCAAACCAGGAAGGAAACAATTTAGCTGTCACATGCTGGGACACAGTTCATTGCTAGCTGTTCCCCGTTTTTATAGATTTAGGCAAAGAAATTGCATTGGGAAGAAAATAATATCTATGAAATATTATAAAAATGTGTTGTGGAGGCTCTCAAAATAAACAGGACATACTTAAAATAAAGTTTATTTTAGATGCAATCAATTGGCCCTCCAGCAATCATTGATAAACCACAGATCTGAATGCCTGTGAGAGGGAGAAACTATTACTGCACAGTCAAGTAAAAAAAATTTCTTAGGATTTAAGGACAATCCAAATGCTCAATCACTCACCTGAAGTGAGGGCTCTCAACCTCGAGGAGTTTCCTTGGGCAGCCTCTTGACCTAAGGGGCTGTTCCAAGGGGGACTGCCTCAAAATGGCTCCCACAGGGGAACTCCATTTAACCCCAGATGAATCTGGTCTGTGGTCAGGATCAGCTCTTACTGTCTGAGGTCAGCAGTTACCATAATGACATGAGAACAACTGCATGAAAAAGGAACCAGCAGTCACTATGTTTCAATAGCCAGGAAGCCCCATCTTCACCAGGGTGGGTGCACCTGCTGCACAATCCACCCTGTGACCACAGTCATGATTCAGGTGGTTTTCCTGGAGTGGTGGCAGTCACCTCTTTCCTCCAAGTTTAGAAGGGTGCACAGTCCCAGTGAGTTTTAACGATCATTGTGGATCATCATTCCTTGATGATACAAAGAGATTTTAAAAGACATACTCTACCATTAACATGAAAAGTAATACAGCTTATTATAATACAAATTATAAGCATAACTACAGTCATTATCAAAATTGAAGGAAACTAATTAACCATTCTGACAAGGAAAATCCAAACATATCCAACCAACCAGTTAATACTTAATACATCAACAACTGCTTTTGAGTCTTTTGCCACTTAATTTGTTTACCTGTGGTGGCATTGACACATTTGGGACATAGATCTGTCAACAGAATTAAAACCCCACATACACCTTCACCCTTTAATAACATCAGGTCCAATCACATTCTTTTAGGTGGTGCCAAGTTCACAAAAATTAAAATCAATTTGCTATGACTTTGTCATCTAAGTCTTGGTTGCCCATATGGGTCACTGTCACCACCGTCAATAGGGATGCCAAGGAAATCTGTTTTCCCATGGTCCTGTAAAAACACAGAACTAGGCCTTGAGTTAGAAACCAGGAATCAGCTTAGAAGTCAGAAACACCCACTTAATACCTTCTCCTTGTGCCCAGGTTTACACCACTATGGCCATGAAATGTGATCCATTGTCCCTTTAAATACATTCAGGGATGGGAAAAATACTAAACCATCCTCACAAAACTTGGACTATTTGGTCTCCAGTAGCCATACTAACAGTTGTAGCCATAGTTAGTCCTGACATCACCTCTACTCCTCAAAGCAATGTGCACAGTAATGAGGGAGATGCTTATATCCTTGTGGGAATCAATTAAAGATGTATTCTCTCCCTTTCTTCATGATTTAATTCCTAACTCATCGTCTTGTTGAAAACTCTAATTTGGGCCCCTATATCAATTAAAAAGTCTAAACCTATCCCTTTCAGACCCACAGGGATATGTATATAAGACTCTTTGTCAGCAGACCATTGGTAAGAATTCACCATACAGAGTGGGTAGCCCAGAACCCAAACCACAGCTTCTAGGGTCTTTTTTAACTCTCCCAGTTCCCCTCATGATGTAACAAACAGGTTAAATTTCACTTCCTGAGGGGGTGTGGTTACCTGCATTTCCCTTTAATCCTGAGTTTTCCCCTCCAGCAATTCCACCAGTTTCCAGATGTAATCTGTGGACTGTCCATGTAACATTGCTCTGGGTGCCCCCAATGCCAACACCTTCCATGAAAGATATTGCTTCCTGGATCATAAGGTCAACCTGGCCTACCCTGAGGAGGTTCAGACTCCCAGCAAGGAGGCTGCTCAGGGTGGAGTTTTAAGCTGATTTGTCGGACCTTCCAATTTCTGTCCACACCACTGCCCAGGTCAGTCCATCCCATCTCACACCCATAAGCAACCAGATCATGTAACACTTCCGCCCACGTTAATGTTGCGCGGGTGGAGTTGAAGGGTTTCGCTCCTTGTGTTCGATGGTCCCCTGTACCCTTTCTCCAAGGGACTGAACATGTATCTTTAAAGCATCCATGAGTCCTCTAATAAGAGGTCTAAGGTGGCTGGGGTCCACCGTCGTGGCAATTGGTATTTTGTACCGCTCCCTCACATACATCGCTTGAATACAAGCAGCCTTTTGTACTTCTGACAATTCCAATAATCCCTTCACCTTGATATTAACAGGTACCCCCCTCTTCTTGGGGTCCACACCCCCATCCCAATAGGCCACTCAAGATGTTATCAACTGGTTACCCACTGGCTGGTCACTTAGAAACACTCTGGGACCCCCAAACCTCCCAGCTTTGTCATCACTCAACAGGACTAGATCCCTCCCATTAAAGAAACTATTCACAGATATTCAGTTTCAGTTTCACCTGACTTATGTGAAAACTTGATCTTTGAAATTTTCACTTTCCCACTGGCTGTGTAAAATATATATTGTGCACTAGTTCCTGACTCCTGACATGTTCTGTAATTCAAACAGGTAAATGAATTTGTAAAGGACCATGATGGAAAAAGATTCTTCTTTTCCTTTAGAGGTTTGAACCCACTACACATGGCGAGTGGTTGTCACGATCACAAAGATATCCATGAGAAGTGTTCCTTGGAGCCATGATTCCAGCCAGGCAGTGCACAGATCCTGGATTTAGGGAGCAGTGAGGAAAGGCTATGTGACACATAAAAGAGGCAGTTTCTATCAGGTTTACATTTTAATAGCAAGTGCCTGAGTCCTTGGCTAGTGCTTTAACAGCTGGGAAATCCAACTTTTCATGTAACTTTTCTTGGAGTGAGGCAAATAAGTCTCTTTCAGTAACACCTCCCAGTCAGGTCTGAGAAATGGGACGTGTGTTTCTCACCACTACATCCACGTAGGTGTGTTGTCAGGTATGAACTAAAGTTTTAGGAGGGTTCTTCATGACACCCAACACCTTTGCTACATTACCTGAAATCCAAAGGCTAAACCTAATTTAAAAATATTATGCCCTTGAACACAGAAAATTAATCTGTCCATTTTGAAGAAGCTGCCATATTTTTATCCCATTTAGTAAATGCATGGTGTGTTGGTTATGTCGGGTGTCATAATTTCAATTTTTCATACTGAGGTTTTAGCTACGTACGTCAAGACACTGGAAATCTGTCAGTTGTAGGCAAGAGCGCGCTTCATATAAATATCAAATTTAGTCAAGAAGGTTTGTGTTCTGGATGTCAATGAAGGGCACAAGGGGGAAAGGACGGAGTGGAACAGGGAGCTCGCATGAATGACTTCAAGCCTCTGGCTGAGCTCAGGGCAGACCCTGTGCCTATGAAATCATTTTCTATTGTTAGTCTGCACAAAATGTTTGGCTGTAAGCCCACAGTGAAACTAGGCTTTTTTTGTGACAGACTACTATTATGGGGACAGTGTATGACTACTACTCTGCACATACAGAACAAAGAATTACAGATTTTTTTTTCCTTCTCTGTGAAAGTCAGCTTAATAACCGTTATTGTAATTTTCTACAACAAATCAGTAGAAAAGCCTCATGCTCATGCAGGTGTGTTTCTCATGCATTAGAGAAGGGAAACCTTGACTATCTGTATCCTAAGGGTGAGAGGAGAGTTATTCCTACCCTTGAAAAAGTGACCTTCCGCTGAATATCTGAGCTGAGATTTTCTGCCTTGGCTTTCTACAAGCTTTTACCTTCATATGCACAGTAACCCTGGCTATCCACCCTAGTGAATAAGAAAAATGTTTCTGCATGTGAAAGCACATAGTTTTGTTTTTTCCTGAGAGAACAAATGCAGTCCAAGTATATAAGGGGGGCGGGCGGAGCAAAATGCTTTTAGAAATGTACCTAGTAATAAACAATGAGAGTAATTATATACCTGAAAACATACTATGATCCCATGTCTCAGTAAGATCTGCAGTGCAGTATTCTAGTAAGAATGAGTATGAGATTAATGTAAAGGTTCATTAAAAATAACTTTATTTTAATAAATTAAATGCATTCCTTTAAATCCCTGCATTTTAGCATTAGCATCTGAGTGTGATTCCTCTGTTGAACTGTACTTCAGCTTTACTGGTTGTAATAACTACTTAGGTTGGTAATCTTATTTTTGCATATTGATGGACAAGCCATTTTGGTTTAGGTCCAGGTTACACTTCCTGCTCACTGTCTTTGGATCTGAAGGTGCAAGGCTATAAAAATAGTAGAAAGTACTTTTCACAGGTCATTTGAGTCAGCTTTGGAGAAAAGAGTGTTGTGATATTGATCATGTCAGGATCTCTTCCTCTGCCCTGACCAGACCAGTTTAACATTAATTGCAGAGTATCTAAAAGGCATCTGTTTAAAGTGGAATAGCTGGGAGGAAGGATAGATGAAAGAACTTAATAAAGTGCTATCTTGGTTGACATGCATTTTGAACAGTAAAGTGTGTTATTAACCTTGAATATGATTCACATTCTGTCAGCATGTTCAGGAAGTAGTAGGTTTCTTTGTAGCAGAAGTAAAATGAATGTCATTTTGAATGTGAAGTAAATACGCAAAACTAGTATCCTAAAACATCATTGCTCTAAGGAAGTTGTCACTGTCAAAAGTCATGAAACGATTTATCATAAAGGAGACCCTAGAAAGTTTTGCTCCTCTCCTCAGGGCTCACTGACATTAATTATTTGCAGGAACCTGTATATTCCAATGAAATAATAAAGACAAGGAATATTGACTCTGAAATAAATAGTTCCATTAAGCAAATGCCTCTAGGTAAAAATATGCTTTGTGAAATGTAACTTTCTTAAAGCCCTATATACACTTGTGCTGACACTGATCCTAAACTGAGGTTACATGAGTAATTCCAAAGGGGTGAGATGTATGTTAATAAGTGAATATAGCATATCCACTATGTTAAGCTGACCTGACCATTAGAAGGCATAGCATTTACTTTTGCATGTCATCTGAAGTTAAGACTTTTGATTATTATAAACAAGTTATGGTACAGCTTGTACTAAATAAAATGCAAACTCCTCAACTTGGTAACTGTTTTACTTATCTGAAGTCATAGTACCCTTCTAAAATCTATTAACCCATCAGTGCTTGCCAAATTCTGAATAAACAATATTCATACCCTTTTGTTGATAATTCAGGCGGTTAATCATACTAATCCCACTTGTTGGTAAGGGCCAAATGCAGCCATATATCGGTTTGTAAATTGCTCTCAGTAGCGTGACTCTTTGCATTGGATGAATGGATTAAGCAGATCATATCTGGGTAAATTCAGTTTTGTTCTGTGCATCGGCAAGTGTATGCTCAGCCTGACTTATTCTGGGAAGTAAATATTAGACTATACTTAATGGTGGAAGCCTTGGTTTATCTTTACCTCTATTATTTTTGTGAGACAAGAAGTGATGCAATCTCTGTTAACTAGGTCTCACATATCATCTCTGGCAGTCTGATGGATTAGCATCTAAAATAGTGGTATAAAGTGTGTGGATTTACAATAAAATTCCACCAGAATAGGCTTGCATTCTCCTTTCTAGAGATTGTGCCCAGCTCCACAAAAAGTAAACAAAAAACCAGGACAAAAAACTAGTTATGGTGATTCAACTTGCAGGTTATACAAGCAATAGTCTCTCCATAATGAAGTCTTCATCTTAAAGGGGTGTTTGAAGTGTTCTGGATAACCAGTAATGAAAGATGTTTTTTTTTTCTAATAATCTAGATGATGAGGAAGCATTTGCCAGTCTCCCAACAGTTTTTAAAATGCCGTTGATCTGTTTGATGACTGATGTCCTCCAGTATCAAGGGTTGTTTGGCATCATGTTTGCTTACAGATGATGTAATGAGAAAACGCTGGCAGATAAGAGCTAATACACAGCAGGGTGAAAACTTTGTGCCATGCCCCTATGAACTAAGTGAGTAACACATGTTATTTTCATGAGATCACAATTCTGGAAAATTAAAAATTGCAATCGAGGATATAAAAGAAAACAAAAGAAACAAAAAAGTTGCTATTATTGGTAGAGTTAGGACAGTTGCTCCATGATTACTGATGGATTAATTTTACAGTGTCACTGGAACTCAACTTTTAGGTTTGTCAATCCTATTCACTTTGCACCGAATGCAGATTCTTCCAGATCAAAGCATGAACAAATGGCTCATCTCTGTTTAAAGGGTGCCTGTGGTATTCTTAAAGGTCTATTTTCAAGATCTTATTTTTTACATTATAAATCTATTCAGGAACCCACTATAAGTGTATAGTAGTCAGTCAAACAATATGCAGTTTAAGAGAAACAGTACCATGGATTTGAAGTCCACATAACTCAGTGCTACAAGTGAAAGGCATCATCTGCTGGCCATCAGCCCAATAGCAAGGTGTCAGAGACATGTCAGAGTAGGCTCTCAGGCTGAAAGTGAGATTTTTGCCTACAGGGGATATTTTTACAAATGCTGAGTTAACAGAGGGCAGCATAATGTCTCTGGTATTAAGAAGATAATATTTCCTATTAATGGAACAGGAGCCTTGGTATTGCACATGCAATTCTGCTCAATCTCATCAAGATCCATTTTTTCTGCTTGAACAAAAGATCAGAGCAAGGTATATTTTGTAAAGAAAGCTACTATACAATCAAAATGAAAATTGAATTCTTACAGGGGAAAGATTTTAACAATAAAAGCTGTAAAAGTCCTCTGAAAGTGAGATTCAGTCCAATTTGACACAATAAATTGTTTTACCGTTGAACAGAGTCCCACTAACAAGTATAGATTACATGTGTAAGACCCAGTTTTGCCTGCAGCTAATGTACCTAGAAGATGTATTAACTGTGCAGGTCTCTCGTTTCCAGGCAGTAGAAAGAATTTGGTTCTATTTATGTATAGGAGAAGAATATGAACACTAAAGCTTAAAAATGGCAAAATATTAAAAAATGTTTAATATCAGTAACTGACTTAATGTTCCAAATAGTCTAAGGAGGCTACAGCCTTATCTATAAGTAAAATATGTGTTATTATTTACTGGAATACAGAATAAAAGGCAATTACATTAGCCACAGATATTAAAATGCCAGACGGGGGAATGGGAGGCATGCTATGTATTCTGCAGCGTGCCTGCTTGGAACTGTTAGTGCTTCATGCTGTAACAGGCTGAAAATGAAGTGCAAACTCATCAGTGTAATTATTTCTTCTCTTCCTTTTGTGGAAGCTGTGCTGAAGGATGGACATGTTTAACTTAATCACTGATTACATTTGTTGCTGTATGAATCTGTAAAACAAGTGTAGCAAATCTATTGCTATGCTGAGTCGTTGGGAGCCCCAGTTCCTGTTCTCAAATTTGTAGCTCTGCTGTATGAAAAACAGAAAACCCACTTTCTCCTGCTGGTGGTTTGAATTGCTCTAATTTGTTCTGGTAATGGTGCCAGATGTCACAGTATAAAAGGAAGCCCAACCCGGCAAAAAAGATTGCCATTCTGACCTTCTATTGAATTCTAGAGCTCTTGCCCCGTTTTGTCTTCTGAACAAACCCAGCACTCACAAACATGCTGAATGGAGTGGAAAAAGCAGCTTGACTCTTGTGAAAGAAGTTACAAGCAGAGCTGAGATGGCCGCTTGCCACTTTCCCTGTCAGGGTGACATCTGCCACCATTTGCTGAGCTGCTTTCTGAGGGAGGGAAATGAACCTTCACCACAGCAGGGCTGGACCTCTTCCCCCATCCCTGCACCTTTGTTGCTGCTTCTTTTTTTTTTTCCAGAAAGTTTTTTTAATTTTTCCTTCAGTTATTGGAGTCTATCTTTTAGGAGAGATGAAAGCTATACCTTATAGGGCTTTTACTTTTTCAGCAAGATCCCGACACCATTTCTTTCCCATACAATGAGCATTTAGTTTATTATATTTACCACTCCATTTGACTTTGTAAAATGGTTTACATCTGAAAAAAAAAAGCCCAGCAGATTAAAGTAAGTACAGACAGATGTTTTCTTACATTGATAACAGTTTACTTTCATGATAAAGACAGTCAGCTTCCATGATTCATGCATCTTAGCCTTTAAATCATATTTTTCGTTAACTGATCTTTGCCATGTTCAAGATAATCAGTGTGAAATTCTGTTTTTCTATTTGCAGAAAGAAGTAAGAAAGCTTGGTAGTATTGATTTTGGATGCAAATAGGTCTGCATATGTGTATGCACATGGGTGTGTATTTGTGTGTGTCTATACATTTCCAAGGTCTTGGAACTTACTTTATTTCCATAACTCTTTTTTCTATAAACTTAAACATAGCTCTGCCGCAAAACTGAATACAGAGCAGCATATAGTTATATCTCTCACAAGCAGAGAAATGGTCATTAAAAGAAAAATAAAAGATTCAAAACCTTTGTCTGCTTGGTGAGGGTGTAAGTACCCTTGGCAACACAGTGAGAGTATAGATTTTGATCTGTCCTAACTGGCTCAGATGCACTATTCAGCATCCTCCAGGGCAGAGACATGCTGCTTGGCAGAGGGCATAAACCAGTGCTACATGAGGCTGCCTGCATCCAGTGAGTGCAGAAAAAGAAGAAATAACCGCTAGAGAGAAGAGCAAGTGACAGTCAAAGATATAATGTGCAAATCACCCATAAGAATATTCCAGAGCCAGACTGTAGTCCTTGCTCACGCTAATTTGTATTTGCTCAATTACAGAAGCCCAACAAGCATTTACAATGCTTTATGAGTATTTTCAGCAAGCTGAATTACATGGATAGGTATTTTGTTCAATATAAAATGTTCAAGTTGGAACCTTTCCTTTATGCTGAAATAAAATATTCTTTTTGCGCATCATGTTCAAGAGAGTGAAAAGCAAGACAGACATTAGAGACTAATGTTAAAGAGGGCTGAAAATATAAAGGATTTTAGAATCTTAACATTAGAACCTGTCTTGGACATGAAAATGCAGTTTAGCAGTGACTGTTGAGTTCTTCTGATCTGCCCTATAAGATTTCCCGTTGGTAAACATGAGTGGTGAAAATTCTCTACTATAGAAAAAATGTGGAGTTAATTTTATATTGTTATATCTATCTCTATATCTTTATGTCTATATCACTGCATCTTTTTAACACATTTTATTGTCACTGTATATTTCATTAAGCTAGATCACTCATTTTGGGGCTGCTTTCAATTACACAGAAGAGGCAATTAAATATTCACACCTTGAGCTGGTCTCTGGTTGCTGTTTTGGTTTTAAAATGGAATGTAGGTAAAAACGATGTCAGTTATGGGGTTTCTAGTTTGGATCAAAACCACAACTGTAAGATTAGAGAATGAAGAAATGTGGGACAAAGCTAGCTTTTCACTCATCTTCCTGACAATACTGGAGTTCAAAAAAACCCACAGTCTACTGAAACCCAGAATAAAATGGTTTGCCTATTTCATCTTGTATCTGATATGATCTTTTGTTAATTAGCAAAGCGAGATTCCTTTTCTTTGCAGAGTATCGCTGTGCATTGCTAAGCTATTCCTTTGTTTGACTTCTGTGTGAGACATGTAAGTGTTGAATTCAATTATTGTTTCATCAGAATAATTCTTATTTTTACAATTCAGAAAGTGTGTAGACTGTACATAAAAGTGAAATACAGTTTTTGTCATGAGAACAAAGCTTCATGAAATTGCAAATACACACACACACAAAAACCACCCCAACTCAGCAAATATGGCACTTGCTGGGCCAACAGTCCTTCTCCAAGGATCCATGCTGTCTGGAGATTTCCAACTGTCTTCTTTTACTCTCCCCTCCATTCTCTTCTATTTATCATCAGTCCACCTTTTCTTTTTATTCTTTACAGCACTAACTGACACCCACCAGCAAAAGCAAGTTGAGGTCACTAAGGCAAGTGCCTGTGTCTTGCTAGGATTGATCATTGATCTGGGAATATGACACACATATGACAGAGCAAGGTCACTCAACTTCTTTCCCTCCATTTTTCATTTCTGCACAGGTAGCTACCACTTCAAGGTTCTTCCTCCCACCCTGTCTGTTGTTTCTTATTATACTACCACATGAAAAATAGGGATTACTCCAACATGTATGAGATATTATTTCCTAAGTATCACTCTGCTAACAGTTCAGAAACACACTCTCCACTACAAAATGTCACTGAGGTATACTGTTTTAAAAATATGATTTTATCTAGTAACAAGTGCTACTATGGGAAAAAACTGCAAAGAAAGAAAGGAGCCAACTCATTAGGAATAACGTATTAAATCTTAATGAAAATATGTTGAAGAGGAGTCATATATCTTCAGGGATGACATAAATAATAATCTAATGTGAAGTAAAAATTCACTCAAATACCTATGATAGTAACTTTTGTTGATGTACAGCACTTTAGGATATTCCATAAATGCCACTAGGCTATTTATCTTTGAGCAAAAAAAGCATTTGGGAGTTGTGCAAGGTCTTTTATTTAAAATGGATAAACCTGCAAATTAAAAATAAGCCTCACACTCTGGATTCAGTACTCCACTCTCAAATATTTAATGTAAATATACATATATTTATGGAAGTATGTATGTGAAGCAAACTTCCCAGTTTGTTCTTTTGTTTTGTTGACTTGACATAGTTATTTAATTATGTACAGGAGTGAATGGCACATTCATTGACAGGTTCCGAAAACTGTAATTTCTGTCTGACTGGGGTCTGAAGCCTCAGGAATGTTTTTAAATTAATCCTAATCCAGAAGTGAAATAACCCCTCTGAAGGAAGAAAAATTATTGATTGTTTTCTTTCACTGATTTTCAGAAACAAAGGTTGGGTGTAAACGTAAAAGTTGAGGTTAGCTCTTGCTAGACTGTCTTCTTGATTTAGAAAGGACAAGTATGTTTTTACAGATTTTATAATCAACTCAGAATAGGGCCAGATTTTCAAATGAGGTCCAGCTGCTGTAGTCACTAGTGCAAATTAACATCACTGTCCTTACTAGTTTTGAGGCCAGTCTATCTGATATTCATGAGAGATTAAAAAGGCACAAGAACAGGAATGGAAAAAAACAGATTCTGAGGCCAGTGACATAAGACGATTTAAAAGATTTCAGAGAAGTATAAAGAGATAAAGTTTTTTTAAAAAGAGAGTAGTTCTTTCCACATTTCATTCAATGGGTTTAAAAACTACTGAAGACTGAAAATGTCTTCATCCATGCAGTATAAATCAATCTCTTAGTGATGGATAATAGAAGGATTGGCTAAGGACGATTATTACATTGTTGAAAACTGACTTATGGCACAAATTGCTCTGCCAACCTTCTGATATTAAAAGACATAATGTTAAGATGACCTCATATCCCAGAACCCTGGAATCATAGGAAATAAAACTGGGATGGACCTTAAGGCACCATTAGATCATTCCTTTGTCCAAAGGCAGAATCATCTGAACTTAAAATATTACTGACAGATATTTGAATAGTCTGGTCTAAAAGACAAATGTTATTACACAACTTTGCTCCTGCATCTAGACCTTCATCACCCTCAAGCTTTTTCTTGCTACATCACATTGTAAACTCTTGTATAAATCACCCCTATCTCAATGCCTATTATTTTATAACCAAGAAATAACACTTACCTATTCTCACTCATTTTTTCTCCCTGATAACTATTCTCATGCTCTCTTGCTTAGAAAGATCTTCATTATTTTTTTGTCCTACCTATGATGATCATGGTGAATACTTTACCTCATTCCTTCATTTTTTTCTTTTCCTTTATACTATGTTCTTAACAGATTTCAATATATCAAAAAAAATCATATACTGTAATACACCACCCTATCTTTATTAAACTGTTCTTTATTAAACACCACAATATCCGAGTAAGTCTTTCAAAATATTCTGTGGAACAATTGTCCTATCTAAAATATCATCTTATTGCCTGGGTGTTTCAACAATGTTCAGATGTAATGTTCTTTATCTATCTCTATCCATTTTCTTAAAATGTTACCCTCATTATAATATTTTGATTTCCTCTAAAACAGCTTGCTTTTCCTCTGCATTCAAGAGTCTGACTCCAATATTTGCTCTCAATCACATTTTGCCACACTGCCAACTTCTATCTAAATCATTGTACTGTTTATCCCTGGGATTGTGTGAATGACCAAATTAAATATTGATATAATTTAGCTGTGTGAAACTCCCAGAACAAACAGAGAAATGCATCTTTGATTTATATATAAAATTATTAAATTGTAACCAAAGTAAGACAATTGAACAGGTTATGATAAACTACAGATAGAAAGGTTCAGACCTGTGAATGTGTACAGTTATAAGAAAGGAAATATACCTAAGGTGCAGGTTTCATAGTCTTTCCTCTAGAGAAAAAGGTATGGGGGAAAAAAACAGAAAGCATAGATATTTATAGCACACAGAAACAGTATGTACACATAAAGACCTCCATATGTCCATGTTTCTGTAGGCTTATCAGGAGTGGTTTAACTTCTGATAGTACTGTCTCCAGATGATGATATATCCAAAAATGTCAGCACAGATTTATAATTTGCCATGTTTCTCTCTAAATTTGTAAACTTGCTCCAGTATCACTGTTGAAGTACATCACCCCTGCCCTCCCCGTAGCTTCCCTTGCGTTCCCTGTCAAAGACACCATCACTTTAAAACAACAGCAATGCCCACTGTAGCTGAGTGACAGGTCTTACAAAATGATTAGAAATGATGTGAACATTTCTGCTTAAGAGAAATTCAGTGAAAAGATGAGTTTGTCAAATCTGAAATGCTTTGAAGAAAGATATCGATGTTTCTTGTCATTGGAAGCTTACTGAAGGCCAGAGCTTACATTTCCTCTCCAATGAAACTTCCTCTATTTGCAGCCTGAAGGTAGGACGTATTGTGCCTGTTTTACTTCTATTGATGTTAATTTCTGTCTTCTCCTGTCCCTCTTTGAAATATCAGTGCATGACCATTTCTAACAGTGTGTAGGTAAAACAGAACTGGAAAAAGAATTAATGGGGAAAAGAAGTTAGAAATGTTTGAAGACACAGAGAAGCTACTCTGTGGACAATAAATGAGAGCACTCTAACAACCTTGGAAACAGTAAATTACATATGAAAGGATAATCAGAGAGTACCATGTGTATGATAACCATCAAGAAGGAAAATAGGAGAAAAAAACCCACCCTAGAACTGTAGTTATGGCAGGAACCAGATAAAATAAATAATAATATGAAACTGTTCATTGAGGTCTGAGGCACTGCTAAGAGTGGTAGAGCATTAGATGCATGCTTGGCTATATTATCTTAGAAGTAATTAAAAACACTGCAACAAGAAAAAATCTTAATACAAGTAGATCAAAGAACAGAAATAATAGTTTGCATTGTACATACCTGTCAAAAAAAAAAAAAAAAAAAGAAGGAAAGAAAAAAGAATTCTGCTGTTCTTTGAGGAGCTAAATGGTAGGTCACTAATAAAAGATGATATGGTAACTATCACATGTAGCTTTTGTACCATGTAAAGCAGAACTATACATTGGGTTGGGATGTTAGTGCTAAAGTCATCATTCACAGCAGTAATATAAATAATCACAACACCTCATCAGTTTTTCCTCTGTAAGCACGAAATTAAATGCTGAAGCCTGAAGTGAGTTTATTTATCTCAGAAAATGGTAATAGTGGTGGCATCAACAGTTATTGGAAAGGAAATAAAACTTTCTGTTGTCTTAATCATTTCGTGGCTAAACACACAGAAATGTGTCCTGCTGCCTTGTGCCCCTCCTCCCTGGCCCTGGGGAAGCAAAACTGTCACACCAGTGCCAGTGAACTGCGGCAAAGACCTGACCCTTCCCTGCCTCTCTTTGTGCTTTTCCCCTTCCAGCGGGGCTGCCTGCTGTGGCATTTCCCCACCATCCATCTGCAGGCCATTTCCTCATGCAGGAGGAGCAATCTGGGAGGCAGGCAGACCCTCACGGAAGCACAGGAGGAGGGATCAGAAGCCATGCCCTCACCTTGAGGATCAGGAGCTTGCTGATAGGTGCTTCTTTGTTACTACAGAAGCAGGGAGCCACGTGGGAACACATGGGGCTGGAAGGTTTAACTTTTTTTTTTTTATCCAAAGTCCTGCTTTACTCTGTGTTGCCCATTTAAGAGACTTTCAATTATCCTTATCAGAGTGTTCACCCATGCAGCTTCAATAAGTGGGTGTAAGCATGTTTTTTTTTCTGATGGATGTTGTGGTTAAGAGGACATGACAGTGAGCTGCAAGAGTCATTATCTATTAATTTTTCTGGTTTATTTTAGTAAGCAATTTATAGGTTTTCCAGAATGTCTTTTACATTTTCCGCTCATTAATTGAATCCCATTTATACTATTTCTTTTGCATTAAAAGATGTATTGCACTATTTAAAGTCTTAATTTAGCCCATATGTCAAAACTATATCTAAATGAGCCACTACAGCACTTTCATATGAATTACAGCATGTAAGTCTTTTCCCTCCTGTCTTTTTTATCCTTGTAGATTCAATTTCTTTATTGGAAGGTAGGAAAGGAACAAATAAAATATAAGTATAATAAGCAGCAATATTAAAACACAAACTTGGGACTATGAAGTCAAGTTCAAGCTGTAGAAGATATTTTAAATGCCTAGAAAAAATGATCCAAAACCTTGCACAAATGTGCAAGTATGTGATGTTGTTCAATGTAAACTGGGAAAATTCCAGTGTCTTTATTCTAATTGTATGAATGTGTTTTGGGTTTTTTTTCCAAACAGTAGCCTAGAGTTTCAAAAGTTGTAATTCCAGGTCTTTTATTTATCTGTCTTCCTAACATATGTACTTAATACATTGCCACTCTCATCAACAAAATGAAGGCACATACCTTCTCAAGATAATGTCTTCATTGTAAACCAGTGGTAGGGGAAAAAAAAAAAAAAGGCAGAAGGAGGGAGGATCAAGGTAGACGACTATCAGAACTTCTTTCTCAAAGGTCATCTAGTCTTCCAGCTTCTGACAGTCCTTAACTCTAGGAAAAAAATGTTAAAAAAGGACCAAAACAAAACAACTACTCCCCTGCCCTTGGATCTACCCCAGAGTTAATGAGGCTAGGACACATTCTACATTGAATTTTTTTTTTTTTTTCCCCCAGAAATTCTTCTGGAGGTTTTGTTTGTGTATTTGTTTTCTGGCAAGTAATTTCCTCCTGTTTCATATATTAGCTACCTGTGCTATAAGCTAAATACTCTACTGGTTTACGTTTTCATATCTTTCCTTTAACGTCTCTGTTGAATGGCCCATTGATTCCAAAACAGTATATTTACAACAGGGTACAAGAAACGTCGTTCCTTTCCTTGGTTGGCTAGCAGCAGGCAGTGACATCTCCCACTGGGAGTAGTACCTTTGCACTGTTCAAATGTGCATGTAACTTAGATGCTGATATTGATGTTCACAATAATGATGTTTGTCATCTGCTCCATTGAAGATATGAGAAGCTGTTTCCCACTTAGCAGTACATAATAAGGTGCCACTCTCATGGTTCTTTATGCTTTTTTTATTCAGAGAATTTGGTGAATGTTATTTTTACTTTCTCTTTTTTATGAACAAAGTGTGACTTTTTTAGATTATTTAAGGTATGTACTATATTTTTAAGATCTCAATTAACATTAATCAAGGCAGTTTTTTGCCCTTAAAACTCTATTTTAACATGGGTTTCCTTTTGCTCCCACAGTATTTTGTGCTAATATATTGCTTATTATAAGATACAATATTGCCAGTGGTTATAATAATGAACTTTAACATCAGTTCTTTGCAAATACCAACTGTTCCTTAATTTGGTGTCGTATTTAAAAATAATTACCCACTTTCAACCTTCCAATTTAATATCGTTATAGTTCATATCAATGTATTTTACTACGTAGCTGATTTTTTTCTTTTATTGTATAGTTGTCTCTTAGCTTGTAACAGGTTACTATTTCTCTCACTCTGCATAAATTTGGTGGATTGAGTAGTACTCCTTATAATCTGCTTCCATCAACAACTTTCAAGCCTGGCAAAAAAGAAACAAAAAATTACAACATATTACCATGTTATCCTGAGCAGAAACTTGTACCTACTAGCATTTGGAGATACCTGTAGTGCATATCTAATGGTGTTGCTCTTTCCTAGTAACTACTTTTCCACACAGAGCTAATACTTTTTTTTATTTTTTTATTTCTTTTTAGCTATACTTTAGAAAACTATGTGGATTAACCTTTCATTATGAAGAGATTTTTAGTATAAGGCAAGGCACCTTTTTGATACTTTCTTTACATCAGGCTTGGAAATCCCTCCAATCCCTGTACTGCTCATTCACCTGATCCAAAAACTAGAAATAGAACAATTGTCAACCCAAATCTTTTGAGTTATCATTTTTGTACATACCAGAACTTTGCTGGAGCTATTTGCTCAGATCTTAACTTGTTCTCCATTTCTTCATAAAGTGCAGCCTAACCAGCCCTTGTGCCCAAGCAGAGTGCCTCACCCACCCCATAGTGGGTATCATGACACATACTTTCAACTTACTTATTTTGTGGAAAGATTTCAGTTATTCAGGGTTATGTGCAGTATTACCACCATCTGATAAACCTGAGCTCTCTTCCAGATCTATGCTACTCCATAGGAAACGTTTTTTGCCTTTCTTTGTCTTCAAGATAAGGTTGTTGAAACTTAAAGATTTGGTAAGGATTTTGAAATGGATAGTTCAGAAAAAGTGGGAATCATGTTATCCCACAATCACTTACTACAGCATTTTATAACTTCCTGGACCAGGTTAACATTACCAACTGTTGAAGACTATCTCCTATTCGAGCTAGAATTTGGCCACATCCCGTGCTGCTATTCCAACATTTCTCCAATGACTTTTGTACTGATACTGGATCTATTCCAACTTTCTGCTGAACATAACTTAAGTAACTTGAAAGTCATGGACATAAACTCTCAGAGGAAGCCATGGTCACGCACAAATTTCTTTAAAGATGATTATAAGTGGTCATCCCTGTTAATTTTATTACAGTTTAGATAAAGAAGGCTGGAAATCACATTAGGTTATGAATAACATAGCTTGTAAATCTCCATAAGTGACCAATATAGTAGAAATGCAGTCAAATACATTCAAAATGCATTTTATGTGTATAAAAGGCCTAGATAACTTTTATTTTTTCTTACAGACAATGAAAATAATTTGAATTAATGAAGAACTGAATACAAAGTAGATACAGATCCACAAGTTTTTACTTTTAAAAGTATCCATGAAAATCTAAACTTCTAGTTTTCATTTGTACTCGTAGCTGTACTTCCTGAATGACAAGACACACGAGATGAGATCTCAGAAATTCTGTGTTTCTGATCTGATAGAGTCACTGAGCAGAATATTCAAAATCTTATAAAAACATAGGCTCTTGGAAAATCTCCAGCTTTTCAGACTCACAGATACTGGACAACTCAAAGATGACAAGTTCATTGAACTGAAAGTGCTCTGGTCTAAGCACACAAAGTTTTGAAAGATTTATTTTTACTGTTGATAGAAATATCTATTTTCTGATATTTTCCTGATTATGCTTAAAATGAACAGATCATATACAGATGAATAATTATTTTTTAAATTTATGGATATCAGACTTAACCTTTAAAAAAACCAGCAGAACCTCTTATTTTTCACTGAAATACCTAGATTACATTTTTTTTTTGGATGAAGGAATGTACTCTTTTCTCTGTATGTACAGTACCTAACACTATGAAAATGCTATTTGTTACAGTCTCCTAGACATGACTACACATAATATGAAAAACTAATAATATTATTAACCTAGGGGGGTAGCACTTCAGAATAAATTTATTTCTTGAACTGTGCCCTTAATTTTTACAGAATTACATTTCTAGTAGTTTGAAGGATTTATGAAATAAAATCAAGTGACAAAGATGTAATATGAAAGAGTGAATTGGTTGTGACAATGTATTGGCCTTAGAAGCAAAAAGGGCAGAAAGTCAAATACAACTAAAAATGAAACGTCTTATAATTGACCTCTAGAGAATTAATATTATTCCTTGTAATAGGGAATGTTAATTTTATTACTTACAAATTATGTTCTGAGCAGTTCTACATTCCCTTTCTATATTGCTTATTTTAAGATGATTGTAAAATTTTAGGTTGAAAAAACTACTAAGTTAAAATGTGTAAATTTTGTGTTATGTGACAGTAAAAGCAGAAGATGAGAATGCCTTACTACCTTGTTTGATGAATCTTAGGATATTATTCTGAATACTTTGTTTCTACTTTTGTTGAAGATGGCCTTTTTGATATAGTACTACTGGCATATAATACAGTACATACCCACTCTAGCTGGGTAGTTAGAAAAAATAATTGAGAAAAATTTATCTGTGATGATTGCATCAGAGATTCTTTGGGCATTTAGGGACAAAATTGTCTAACTTTCATGGGAAATATCATTACTAGACTACAAGCCAAATTTATTTACTGTGTTAAAGAAGAATTATTAGAATTTTAATGTTTAAACCACATAGGATCCAGAAAGTTTTATGAACCAGGAGAAAACAACAATTTTTACTTCAATCAGTTGATGTGATACATTGCGTGCATCCCATTTTTTGTAGAACTTAGTTTATTGATTATAATAATCAGATTAAGGTTTACTAAATTAATGAAGCTTACTTTTTTCTTCTAATAATTGAACATGCAGAGTATATGTTTTGACCTACGAAGAGATTGCAAAACTGAAGCTATTAATATCTTCTTAAATTTTCTCTTGAATATCTTAACTGAAATGAGAAAGCAACATTCTCTTTTTCATTTATTATCTAGATTGTGTATGTTTGTGTGTATACTAAATAATTTTCTGCTTTGTTCAGAATGCTGAACAATGTAAATAACTGCACACAAACATTTACTTTTTTGCTTGAAAATCTCAAAAATTTCATGACATAGGGCAAACATTAACTCATCTGATGAACACAGAATCTCAAATTCTGAAACACTGTGGTACATGAATACTTGTGCTACCAGTTTGGTGCATCTACATTGTAGAGTTGTCTTCTTGGATTCCTCTGAGTTAATTACTCCCAAATCTTGTTATGAACAAAGCCCAACAAACAGACATTGTCTTCAAAATCAAGAAATTGTTGCTCTAGTTAGAGTCTAATGAAATAATATTTATTGGCCCAATTACCCTCTTAATAAGTTGTAGTTCAAAATACATACAATTAAAATTAATATGCTCAAATAGCCTGGTATGCTCCCTTTTTCTTTGGTGAAGTGTTCACCACTTCTTGTGTCCTGATGGGTGCTGAGGTCAACAGCTTCAGTTTGGGTTGAGGGAAACTGTACATTGAAATTTCAGCATCCCTAGCCCTTTACTGAAAGGTGCTAAATGTTGATATGGATAGCATCTTCCCTCTCACTGACTGAGGCGATTTTTTTTACATCTGTAGTACGTTCTTTTTTTACATTCTTCCTGGTCTGCAGGACCACGTCACATCTAAATGCACTATATATGCTATGGTTTACATGTTTACTCAGATTATCAGGTTGTATTCTTTTCATAAACAGCAGTATCTCATCTCTGGTACCATCCTATGCCCAAAATTTTAAGGCCTCTGCTTTGTGGCTCCCCTCCTCTATGCAGCATTTCACTCCAGGGCCATAGATAATTAATTCTACACCAAAAAGCTGTTTAATACGAATATCAAGCAGCTACCAAAATGTATATAGCTATACACACAAACACATATGCATGTGTATACATAGTTACACATTTTTATAAAGCTAAACAAAGATAAAATGAAATCACATAATTATTAATCTGATCATTGGATAATTGCTTTTATGATTAAACAAACTCAAAAAGATCTTCAGAGGTGAGTCTCGACAAACCCTGGTAAGTCCTAGAGAATGTGGTTTTTTTATTAACACAAAGCCTGTAGCCCGTTACAAGCAATGACATCATTCTACTAAGGAGGAAGACTATTCACGCTTTCTTGAAAGAGATGGTCCTAAGAAGATGCTTGAAGTTGATTTACAAGATCACAGACTGACTGATTAATTTTTCTAAAGTCAGCCAACAAGTCACTGGCAATAGAACAGATTAACTGATTGTCTTGGTAGACTCCAGCATAGAAGATATTTTCTCAATTAATACAGAGCCATGTGGGGGACTATGCAGAAAATATTTTCTCCAGTTCAGGCCTGGAGTGTATTTGTAAGACGAGACAGATTTTACAATGGCATATGCCATTTGGTTTTGTTTTCTGTAACATAGTTTAAACTAATGAGCTGTAAATCTTGAAATTGCTGCTTTCTTCATAACAAATACAGTCCAGACTGATGGTAGCAAAGATCTGAAGCAATATTTGGATTTAAGAATTTACTTCACTGGGAAACTATGATTCTGTGAAAATGATAAAATTGAGATACCAATGCTGGAAGAAACTGTTGTGGTTTAAATCCAGCTGGCAACTAAGCACCACACAGCCTCTTGCTCAATCCCTCTTAGTGGGATGGGGGAGAGAATTAGAAGTGTAAAAATGAGAAAACTCATGGGTTGAGATAGAAACAGTTTAATAAGTAAAGCAAAAGCCATGCACACAAGCAAAGCAAAACAAGGGATTCATTCACTATTTCCCATCATCAGGCAGGTGTTCAGCCATCTCCGGGAAAGCAGGGCTCCATCACACATAACTGTTACTTGGGAAGACAAATGCCATCACTCTGAATGTCCCCCTCTTCCTTCTTCTTTCCTCAGCTTTATAAGCTGAGCATGATGTCATATGGTATGAAATTTCCTTTTGGTCAGTTGGGGTCAGCTGGCCTGGCTGTGTCCCCTCCCAACTTCTCCAGCCTCCTTGCTGGTGGGGTGGTGTGAGAGCCAGAAAAGGCCTTGACTCTCTGTAAGCACTGCTCAACAATAATGAAAATGTCCCTGTTTCCAGCACAAATTGAAAACATAGCCTCATACTGGCTACTATGAAGAAAATTAACTGTATCCCAGACAAAACCAGCACAGAAACCAAGCTGGCAAGTCCATATAATGTAGTGCAGAACTGTATAGCTATGGGTATACTGTTTATTAAGTTTAGCTCTGATATTCCTCTTCATACCAGTGATCTTCCATACTCCAGTCAGGTAACCTCCATCACTAAATCATCCTCCACACCATATAGGGGCCCTGCATACCAGGACACGTTTAGCTTTATAATGCATACAGCACTCATCACTGAGATTAAGATGAGGGATAAGATAAAGAGCTATACTTATCGCTACTCTGAAGTCTGTCATTTTATTGCAAAGTAGACCAATTTTATGAGGATACATACAATCACACAAGCTCAAAAGTGTAACCAGGGAGATGTCCCTGTCTTTTGGTACCTTTGGTACATTGGTACCTGTGAAAGAAGCTACATATATATCACTTCTGGATCTCAGTTTCTGGACATGTTAACTCAAGTTTCCACTATCTCATGTCTCTTTTCACAGTTTTATGGTGTAAACATTCATATTTTGAATCTGCATTTGGATAGAGGCATGGCATTTCTTTTGAAGAGAAAAGAAGGTTTAACCTCTACAGATTATAAAATATTCACATATGAAAAACCAAGACACAGAGAAAAGTTTTGCCTAACGGTCAAATCTACAATTTTGGGGCTGCAATTTAAGCATTATTTCAATTTGTCATATAGGAATTAGAACAACAGTAACATCAATAAACTACAGTACTAAACTAATGAAAGCTATGTCAGACTTTTTATCTTACATGAACACAGAAAAATATTTCATTTTTTCCCCTGTGAAATAAAGGTCAAACATTTTAATTCATTTAATAGCAATAATAATACAAATGCTACTTTTAAGTTCTCTAGGAGCAGACAAATTTGAGAATGGGTCTATAATAAATGTCACTGGTGATCTTGAAAACTCTGGGAAATTTGAGTAAATAATACTGTATTTCTTTTGCACTTCAAGAGACAAGATATTTGACCAAGGTCAAAAATAGAAAGTAGAGCTTCAGTGTTTTGTACCAAACAACAAAATTCAAGTGCCTCTGTTGCATCATTGCTACAATTAGCTTCCTGAATCCCTAACCCTTTCTAAAGAGTAGAGTCATCCAGTGGCAATGATAGTTCCTTCTCTTATCAGCCTCCTTCCCCATGTGAAACTCCACAGCCTTGCTGTTTGCACAGGAGGTGGGATGGCTCCTGAAGGCAGTGGCCTGACCGCTGCACGAGCTGTTCTCCATCTGGCCATCTGGCGGGTGAGCTGGCCAGCACCCAAGGCAGGGCTGACCTTGCTCCTGGGCTACCCACATCTTCATCTCTCAGAGACTTTGCTGTGCTTCTCATAGATGGCTCTCCCCTTTCTCCTGACTGCGAGAAAAACTGGTCCTCCACCTGGCTAGTGTCCAAGCTGATCTAGTTACAGTTTCTCCAGCTGGTCTATTCTTGGAAAAATGAACTAGATGTTCTTAGTTTAGGATAGTCAGTCTACCCTGCACTCTCCCCCCATCCTACTTACTGCATGTACAACGTATTTAATTTTGGCTAGATTACTGCATAATTGTGAAGAAGAGATCTGACTGTTTTTCTCTCAATTTATCTTTTTTTCTTTTTTTTTTTTTTGTCCATTGCTTCTTGTCTTTTCTCCAGTAGCTGGCACATAGTTTCTCACAAGATAGCTTCTCCATCTTTACACAGCTTAACTGTTTATTCTCTACTGTTTTGTAAAAGCATTCCCCCCCCCCCCAAAAAAAAAAAAATAAAATTGAACAGCTTAAAATCTTTATCATTTTACTGTATTTTCAGTGACCTTTTGATACACCACTATTAAGTATACACATATATCCCTTCCTCTCTCTTTGGTGGGTAAAGCTCTTTAACAATACACATTCATAAAAATTAATTCCATGTGAACATCTTATATTCTTGGTACCAAATGGTAAAATGCAGATGATGGTTTTAAAAGTAAGTGCCTTTGTGAATATTTTTAGTTTACTATAAAATATCTCAATGTAACTAGGCTGATTTTTCTCCTCAGATTTTATCACACAAAGTCTTGTTTGTTGGTTGATTGTGCCTCTGACTCTTAGAGGTCAATGCGTTTCCATGCTGTTACTCATGTAGCATTCATCTCAGGGCCTTCAGCTGGTCTAATTGGTGTAGACTACACAGCAGTCAATGAAGCTAGATAAGTTTACATCTGCCCATCCTGCTCACAGATCAAATAGGAGCATTTTACAAGCAGCAGTTACTCAGTACTATCTATCTGACCTGTCTTTGACTTTTAAAGATAGGACGGACTTACTTTATACCATCTATAAATCTCTGTTAGGCAGTGCTATGTTAACTCTTTAATAACAACTATGGTAGCATTTAAAAAAAATTAAAATTATATTGTTTATGAAAAATTCAGGATTCGGATGTTTAGCTCACATAAACTGATCTGCTGATTGCTTTAGGGTTTCCAATGATTTTAGTGCAACTTCAAAATTTTTTTTAGACAGAACATGCTGTTAATGCTTACAGTTGTACACAGATATTAAATAGGAGAATCTCACTGTGGATATTACAGTGAGAAATACAGAAAAATAAATCACAGTATAAGCTTGATTTCAGATATTTTACAGGAGGTAGAGTGAATTATTTCAGCTGAAGTTATTAATTTGGCCCTCTTTTTGGGAGGGTAAAATGCTTTAAACACAAATTTATTTTTTCATTTATTTTTAAATAATTATTTTATTTAACTAAACCAGCAATCCTTTCAGTGTGTGATAGGTATTAATATGGTGCAAGCAATCATACACCCTCTAGGTAAAAACAAAAGGAAACAAGTTAAGATTAGTGTCATTATAATGAAAATTGAAGTTAAAATGTTGTGGCCAGAATGCAACTGTAAACTCTATAAACTTCTTTTGTGTCAAGATTCTACCTCTAAGCCTCAATGCAAAACACAATTTGCAAAAAAAAGAATTCTCTTTTCCCTTAATTTTTTTCCCCCTGAATTAGAACAACAAATAAAAAGAGGGGGGAATTCCTTAAAAAAAAAAAAAAAAGAGGGGAGGAGGAATTAGTGTGAAACAGACCAAGGTTCTTCTAATTACTTTTTTACTGGCTGAAAAACTTTTTCTCAGGGTGTAACTGAAAAGCCTATTTTTTTCATTCGAGAAACCAGAAAGCTCAAAATAATTGTCTCACTCTTTTCCCCTATGCTGTACCTAGAAATCAATAAAATGCAGAGATGAGGGCTGGTCCATGGAGCATAGAGTGAGGGCAGGCACCTTGTCCTATGTGATCCTTAACGCCCATTAAGGAAAAGAGAAAAATTCGGCCTTCTGCTTTCCTCTCCCTCTTCGCAGGAGGAATGAGATTTGGATCTTTTCCTTAACCAGCAGCTCATCTCAAAGGCTTTTCACTTTTCTCGGTTGTCTTCCAAGCTATTGTTTAGGCTTTGCTGGTGGGACATGGGATGAAATGTTGACATTATGAAATTCTTCAAACAGGAATCCTTAATTTTATTTTATTTTGTTCTATTTAATTTCATTCATTTTTTGGAATGGAAATGTCATGGGGATTAATTAAAAAAAATATCAACAACATGTTGACATTTCTAAATTTGGAATACGTCATTTAGATCTGTTGAACTAATCCAACAGGGTTATTCTTCTGCCACTGAAATTTGTGCATAACAATCTTTTCCAAATTAGGCTGACCTGGCCTTGTAATCTCTATATCCATTCTCGTACTGATCTCTGCACTAGTTTTTAGACTGAGAGGTTATAATACATCAGATCACTGAGCTGATCAGTCACAGCTATAGATTTGGTCTTCATGAACTTGCATTTAGTATTTCTAATATTTCTTCTACCTTCATGCTTCATTTTTTTCTACATGTAAATGAGCATAATAATACTTACTTTGCTACTTACCATAGAGGTAGAACAGCCTTCTAACATTTGTAGTAGACTGATCATGTATGTCAAAAAGTATATGAGGGTTACATAGCTAACTAAATGGAAAGAAATATTTGTCTTATTATTCTTCAGCATATTTTATAATAATTCATGACTGAATTCTGACTTGCACTATATATGACCTGTATCTAATAACAACTGCTGTCCTCTCTGCAGGAGACAGGTGGGTGAATATGAACTAGTTACTTACAGAAATCAGCTGAATTCAGGCTCTTAGGATGTGATCATCAGCATGAGACCTTGGTCTAAAGACAGAGATAAGACGACATCCTCAGTTTCATTCAATCTATATCTAAACAGTGTGTAACAGTAAGAGAATAAGGGAACTCCATTCCTTCAGGGAATCATCTTGAAGATTTTCCTGCTCTGAATTTGCTCTTATTGATTGTATCTTGTGATGGGAATATAAACACGAAAAGATAATGAGGTGTCTGCATATTATTTTTCAAACACAATATATTCTATCATAACAATATTCACTGAGAAAAGAAAAGGAAAGGGGAAAGGAAAGAGAAAGGAACCATCTTTGGAAAGGTTTGATTACAGTGTGATATTCAGATTCTTTTAATTAAGAAGGTTATGCACAATTTCCACAGACTTTTCACATATACTACTAAATACACACTTATCTTAAGTAATTACACTTTGTTGCAATTCATTAAACTTCTTTCCCCTCTGGGAAAAAAAAGGATATCATAACACAAACCACAGAATCATGGGAAAAATACAAAACCACTCCAGCTGATCATTAAATATTGAAACAAATAAGATATAAAGAGATTTTGAGACTGTTTCCCAATAATTCCATGAAAAAATGTCTCACTGGTACTGTAGATTAATCCATGCATTTTTATATTTACACTGTTTCATGAATAGCTTCTAACTTCTACTCCAGAGGTGTAATTTGTAACATATTTTAGTGGCAACTGAATTTTAGTTGCAGTGGAATTATTAAAGAAGTGGAGGGGAAAAAAACACATTTATTTAACAAAATGCTTTCATTCAGCATAGTATATTTACTCTGTATAATGCCAAGATATTGCTCAGGAATGCACAAAAAATACTGCATTTCAACCTATGCAGTCCTCCAAGTCCCACTTCTCCTTCCTCTTCTTGGTTCCACTTGGCTCCTCTCTGAGCTGTACCTCCCTTAAGTAGTAACAGGTAAGACTTGCTTTGGGAAAAGCTGCATATCTGAAGGCCCATAAAAAGTCCGTCTAGAAATTACAAAGATCCCAACAATAAAGGAAGTCCAACACAAAGCCTCAAAATTCAATATTGAGTCCCCAGGAATGAAGAAATTATGAACTCTCTCATTGATATTGTTCATACCCCAGTGCTGCTGTTTTCACAATGCCTTCTCCACCTTTTAGCAGAGTTGTGCTGGCTACTTACCTAGCCTGGAATAATTCTGCTTAGCTTCATGCAAATTTCAGATGCCTATTCCAAACACAAGAGCCATGATTTGGGTATAGGTGATTTGGGAGAATCATCCCTCTTGAAACCTTGAGTGCTGTCCCTCTCCCTCCCTGTCCCTCACTGAGTAAATTCAACTTACTCTGATATCAGATCAATATTTGAATAACCTACCTTGTTTTCTCCGTGATATATTTGCAAAGGTTGTAAACTGTTACTTGAAAGTTGGAAATACCATATATAAAATAAAACTAACCAAAGAATACAACTTGATCTTGTCATATTTCATGCCAATGATCTATAAAAGTGTAAAAGCATCATAACCTGCATGATATTCAGAGACCAAATATGGAGGTGAATGCCTCCTCTTCCCCCCACTTTTAGTTCACAGGAGCAATGTACTCCTCTGTAAAACCAAGGAATGGACTTACTAGATAAGTGTTTACTTACGTTGCTTTTATATAACATCTTGTCATAAAACTCAGCAGATGTTTGACTAACTTAATAACTTTTTACAAAAATATGAAGCTTTTAATACTGTTTTATTTTTAAAATAATCACATTTATTTATAGATAAAACCATGTCTTCTTATTGTCTGCAACCAAATATAGATGCAATTTACTAATTTGTTTTTCACTTTCTAGAGATTAATATCTTCAAAGAAAAAAAACTAGTTTTGGTTTGGGTATGAAGTCTTTTTATTTTCTTCCGTGTTTTATGAGACCTGAAATCCTATCAATGAATTTCATCTAAACCCCTGCCTTGGGTAATGCAGCCCATAAACACAGTAGAAGAATAATTAAACAACAAATAAATGAAATAATAATAAAAAAATGTTATTTTTTTAATTTTTTTTTTCCTCACTGTCATCTTTTTTATTTTTTTTTTAAGTTTTGTTTGTCTCCCCTTTTGGTTTTCCAAGATTTTTCAAGAAAAGCTTGTGTCCTTACCAAAGGATCTGTCTACATTTGAATTCTCCTCATACTGGAAAGTGATTAAGGAAGAACTGTTTACCTACAGTCCCACTAAATGAACCCAAGAGAGTGAAATTTTCTGAGATTAGTCCAATTAAGGAAGTGTCAAAGATGAGGATAGAATCTCATTCATCTCCCTCACTGAGTGAGAACTGACCCCTTTTTAATCTTTTCTTCTTTTTTTTTTTTTTTTTTCCCCAGTGTTCTTTATTCTGTTTTAAAATAAACAATACTCCTATAGTTTCCCATCTTTATTTTTCTTTTAGTTTCTGGAAAATGGAATAGATTTTCCTTTAAAAAAGATAATTAACTCTACTGAACTCATAGGACTGTCTTTCTTCAAGTCATTATAGCACATACATATATATCCACAAAATATGATTAATAATTATATTTAAAGAGAAATATAATTTAAAAAGAAATGAATAGATATCATATTACAATTGAATTATCAGTAATCAAGTTTTAAATTGTATAGAGATTTTAATTCCAATTTTTTTGTCATAATTGTCATATTCTTGCTCTCAAGCAAGCACCTAATTGAGCTATATATTTTGGATTAATAAAATTCCTATTTTTAATCACAACAGACATAATGAAGAAGGAAAATACTCCAATTGGTTTAACTGGAATTCTGAAGTTTCTCTTTCAGTCCCCAGTGTCTGTATGACAACTCATTATTCATTTAGGTAAAATAAAGTTTACTCAACTCTTCCAAACTTCCAGTAAGGTTTTGCTCAGGCAGTGACTTTAACTCCTCACGTGTTCCCTCAGAACTGGGTTGCCCATTCATGTTGATTGTGCCACTAATTCTTCTGTCAGCAAGCAACAGGTCTCCCCTATGGAGCAAGATGATGTTAAGCTTTTAACACCCCCTGGAGAGAAGCTGTGACAACGTTCAAGGTGACAGTGGCTGCTGAAAGCTACCATATCACTGAGATACCTCTCTGCAGTAAATAGCATGGTCTGTGAGATCATGAAGGAGCTAACCGGGTAACTGTTTTCCTTTATATGTGACAGTCCAAATTATTTCTTTTCAATGTTAATATCAAAAAACCTACCTGTTATTAACAGGTGCTTAGACAGAGACGCAGAAACGGTTTATCACACGAGAACACTGTACTGTGAATAAGCATATGTTTTCTTCTCAGTTGAGAAATGTTTTCTCATAATTTTGTGAATTAGCCTTCTTATTTGACTTCTTTTTTAAGGTGCAGACAGCACAACTGATGTAATTTTTTCCTTATTGCTGCATACTATCTGTACCTTGTCAAAAGTCCCTCCTATTCTGGTCAGTTCAACTCATCAGTTCTTCAACAAACATTTCCAAGAAACTTCTATTTTTATTTGCTTCCTGCTGCTTATTTCTGTTCCCTTCACATAGCACATCTTACTTAGATTACATCTTGTGACAAGATCCAGCATTCTCAGTAAATGAGCGTATCTTGTCAACAATGATCTTGCCCTTTTCTTACACCTATGTCTAGTTAATTCTGACTTGGTGAATGAAACGTCACCTATTCTGTATTGCTAGAAAGCCAGTGAGAAGCAGCATTGGTAAAAAAGCTGTTTTTCCAGGTGGTAAAAGATAACATATCATTGAATTCCAATTAGACTTCTACAGTTGCCACAGATTTTAGGAGAGCGTCCTTCTCCTCTTCCCATTTTTCTATTTTGCATCTGCTATACCTCACCCTGTGCAAAGCTGGTGTCAGACCATGAACCAAAAGTAGGATGTAACCATTCTTACTAAATAACAGCTCTCCCCAAACATTCCTACTTCTTAAAAAAAAAACCCAACCAACAAGCATGATAAAAAGTGCAGAAGATATGAAAATGTAACCTTAGTTTATGTTGATTCCCTCACTCAAATCTAACATCAAGTTTTAGACAAAGAAATGACTTTTTGGCTAGCACAGGCAAAAATGCTTGAGGTAAGAACATCAGAAAGAAATCTTTGTCGGCTTGGTTTTGATATCTAATTTCATAAATAATCATTACTAAACCACAGTGTTATCGAAGAACCAGAAGCTGTATAATATTACCATATTTACTCTGATTTGAGAAAAAAAATTAGCCAATGTACTTCTTAAAGCTGAAACTATATAATTTGAAAAATTCTGGCTTCATTTCCAGTCTGATACAGGAACTGTATTACTTATACTGAAGTAGTTAGAAGATAATTCTCAAGAAGTTACCAGGAGATCATCCTCAAAGACTGAGAAGTAACTCTGAATAACCTCACAAAAATCCAACTGCTGAGACAGTGTACACAATACTTTTCTATGGAGTATAAGGCTTTCTGACTTGTCAAGATGGATATAATGTATGGACAGTTTTCCTGTGTTACTTCAAGTGCATTCATTTCAAGTTTTAAGGTCTGACATATTAGGGGATTTTGTATTAATTTGGAACTAGCTGATTTGCCCCTGACATCCAGACATAAATACAGTAAACAGTGATTCATGTTAGCTGAGGTACCAGAGCTCCCATATGCATCAATCAGAATTGTTTCCTTTGCAGACTATGTTCTGCTCTGTTCCTGTTCTCTGACCTGGCAACACTAGTCATGTTTTCTTATAGTATTATGTATGCTGAAGAATCACATTTCCTGATTTTCCGTATTTTGTGTTCTGGCCATAAGATTCCTGAACATCTGAGTAAGATCTGCAGGGCTGGTCAGAATTTACTTTCCTTCCTTTCCAGAAAAAAATATGTTATAATATGTGACAAAAGTACACACAAGAGTTTTTCAGTTTCCACACAGAAACAGTTGTTAAATTTTCTTACACTGGGTGAGGAAGAAGAAGGAGGAAGACATAACTTTTCTGAGGATGTCTAAATCTTTCTGTTTAAAGGAGGCAATTTCATGAGAGAAAAAAAAAAAATCTGTCAACTAAAGGCATTTTTTTCCTTAAACTACTAATTTCATAGTGGAAAATCTAAAATAGTTTTAGAAGTTTTTAGGGTGGTTTTTTTTTTCAGTTTTATCATTAACAGGATACATTAAGTCTGACAAAATGTCATGTTTGTTGTTTTACCATTTAGGACTAGCTAGTAGACAAAAATTAACTTCTGTAGACAGTTGCAAGAAAAGTAAAAGGATTAATTTCATGTGTCTCAAACTATGTAAGGACATAAGCCAGTATCTTGGGCATGTGTTTTTTTCTCAACGTGAAGATTTTATGGTTCTTGGAACTAAAAAAAAAAGGCTAGTGGGCAAACCCCAGACTTTAGAAACTCTCTTTGACTAACTTTTGTGACTGCTCTAAATTGATCACTTGTTTCCTTGACTAATCTCTAAACAGAGGACATATCCCTTTCACTTGCAAAATACTCTCACATAAAATGAGTTACCTTCCCACCACCTTGGTTACTTGCCAAGGGAGTACTTTATTTTTCCACTACGAAAAAAAATTTCAGCTTGTATTTTGCTTGCTAGAGCCTTCTGCATTTTAATTCTGAACTCTGAATGAACATCAGAGAGGCCTTATGATGTTTTGCACAAAAGTGCCTGTGTTCATAGTTTTACTCAGGGCACCAAAATAGCATGCAGTAAGCAGTGTCATACTGTGAGTTTTCAAAACTAAAAGCAGAAGTGACTTATACTGGCAGGAAGCTGTAACTCCTACAGCTTTGCGAGGAACAGTGAAGTAAAGGAGAACTACTTCTCTGCATCAGATGCTTAATTCAACTTTTACAATACCCATTTCTTTAAACCTAGAAGGCCCTGAGGTTACACAGGTAAGATCTTTATCTTTTTTTTTTTTTATTATCTTCAAAAATCAAATTTAAAACATTTAGCTGTGTATCTCCAGTGCAAAAACCACAACATGCAGAGACAAACCCATAAGCCATTCAAAACCTTTAGAAGAACTCTGCTTTTGTTGTTTCCTCAGAGTCCACCGACTAACTTCTATAGCTGTGGAAATCCAACTTTCTAAGTTACATTTACCAGAGGAAATTCTTACTATGCCTGTTTTGTATTCAACTTGCACATTCAAATTTTCATGCTGTTTATCAATCTGTTTTTGCAAGACCCCCACCTCTGACAGACTGTTTGCGATTACTTCATCTGTACTCATGCAAGTGATTGTCACTAAAATGTGCTTACAGTTTCTGACAGTGACATCAAAAAGAGTGAAAAGTCTTTTGTTTTACAGGAACACTTAGAAATACTCCCTGGCTTGCTACTCTCCATTCTACTGTATCAATAATAATTTCTTGGTTTTGATGTTGTCTTAACTCTATATTCACATTTCTGTTCCATTTTTCGTTATAATCCCACACCTAGCAACAGCAAAGTCTTTCAGACCACAAAAATGGGATGCCTTTACTTTTGTTGGATCTCAAGTGTAAAATGGCAATTTGTTAATAAATAAGATACTTAAAGAGCAATGCAGTATGTATACTATCACAATATTTGTATTGCATGTTTCTTTTGTAAACCTTCTATTAAGAGGTATAGCTACAATTTATTTTTCATGTTCAAATTTTCCGGTTACACTGTAGTCAAGAAACAGCCAGTAGAATATAGCCCAGAGATATTTAATAGCTGTTGATTGGTCATCAAAATGCTGAATGTCCGTCAGCTTGTTCATTTCTACAAATTATTTTGGTATGAAACTGGTAGGAATTACATTGCTTTTGGATTATAAAATTTTTAATAGATTGTAATTTAAAATCACTTGTGGTTGCAAATGTGCTTCAGATAAGCTACTTTTCATTTATACCAGGATAAATTTGCACTAAGGTGCAAAAAATTCATCTCTGGACTCAGTTTTAGGAGTTATAAAGATTCATTTCTATGTTCAGCATTTTTCTGTTAGAAGTGTTGAACGAAGCACTTACATAAAATGAATATAGAAAAATACATTGGTGTAAGAACTAGTAGACAATGAAAATCCATTCTTGGAATTATTTTTAGGTAAAGAAGAGAGGAGGAAAGACGGACTTCCCCACAAAACACTCTAAGAAAAGTAGCTTAAAATTGAAGAACAAAATTACAAATCCACTATGGAAACCATGCATTTTTAGAACAAAAATGTAACTATTTTAACCTAGGTAATTTGTGAAATTATAATGCACATTTTACATTCAGAACTGCTAAATGTAGAATATTTTAAAAATTAATTCAATATGTTGCCTCTCTGTTTCAGAATGCTTTACAATTGCCAACCTGAAGTAAATATCAGACAATATCAGCACATTTTGGTATTTAAATAAGAGAGCAATATATGATATGCTATACAGGCAGATTTTAATGATGTCCATGGTTTACCCGTTGTTTTTTATCATTACCCTTTGTTTTATTTGCTTTGATACTTTATAACTCTTTGGGGTGAAATTTCCGTTCTGTAGTCTTTGCATCATGTTCACTATAAATATACTTGGAAGCTTCTTGTTTAGCTTAATCTGAGACATTTGGCTATTTATTAAATTGGTTTAATTTAAAACAGGTAATTTTGCCAAGAGATCTAACAATTCAATAGATAATACTGAATTAGGGTATTTTTGTATTCTTTTGTAGGTGAAAATCATTATTCTTGCTTTACTTTTCAAGTCACAGAAAGTCTTGATTTCTACCACAGTCAGTAGAAATTAGTTCCTCCATGGTCACTCAATATTTTCTCTGTTATTTCAACTATATTCCCAAGCCCTTTTGAATCTACATGATGCTAAAGAAAGGTGTAACAGAATGTCTTGTTTATCTATCCTTTAAATCTTCTTAACCCAGCAAAATAATTGTTTCTAAAGATGAATGAATTGAGAAGCCAGAGAGTGTGCATGGTAGCCTCCTGGCTATCCTGAGTTTTGTGGAAGGTTTCATTCCAGACCCTGCAAATTAGACAAGGTACATATTCATTACAGAGGAAGTTGATGAGGATGGAGCAGTGTCAACAAGACGACATGCGACAGACCTGGGAACGTAGTTGTGCTTTGGATACACAGATCCAGGTCTCCTTTCCACAGCTGCATTACCTGTAGCATAAAAGGAATTGCAATTGCTGCTGTTAACAAGATGCAACTGTTAACAATATTTGCAACAGGACATTACTCTCGGACTTTTTATCAGGGATACAAACATAGTGAAGATCTTGTAAATGGAAGGTGATAATAAATTAGAATCCCCCATTCTTAGGCCACTGACCTAACTGTTAAAACAAACTATTTTGAGACAACAAAATTAGAAACATTCAAATAGACAACAAAATAAAGGATATTCAATTGGGAAAAAAAAAAGAAAAATTAAAGAAGTAAAACCTCAGTAAAAGACTTTGCAAATATAACACTGGAACTAAAAGAATTGTAATACCTGGAATAAGATTACTAAGAGTATCTTAAGGGAGAACTCTAAAGTTTATAAATTCTGATGCAATGCTAAATTTGTGGAGGACAATCTCTTTTTTGTATTGGCACTATTTTTTTTTCAATATGCATGACAGTTGTTGCAACCTTAAAATTGCTAACTAAATATTAGAGGTACTGTAAGCTGTCACTTAACATCTTTGTTTTACTTTTTACATGGAATTATGACATATTGGAAGCCAAAACACATCCTAGTAGAGTAAATTATAAAAAACAAAAGAATAACTGGATTCAGTGTGACTGAGAACTGTATTTATGTATTTATTCTGATTCAAATCTAACCAGAATAAAATCTCTCTGCACAGTAAACTCTTTTTCAGTATTTTACAAATCTTTAAGACAGCCAATGGTAAATAACACAGGTAAATAAAATAAAAATTTACAGTTCTTGAAGTTTTATTTTGCCTGGCAGTTTTCTGCTTAAGACTGTTTTTTACAAATGTATTAAGCAATATTATATATTCAAATATATAATATATAATTATTAATAATATAGCAGAATATTATAATATTATATAAATAATGTAATAATAACGTAACAATAATATATACTTGATATAATCTATATTAATATTTAAAATGCCCTGTCCTTATTCTCATGCACCATAAAGAAGGGTTGTGACTTTTCATTGTTAGCCTTCTGATGGTGTAGCCAAACTGATGGGTCCTCTTTAAATACAAATATTACAAAAATTAAAAGGGATTTAAAGAAACAATGCTTGGCAAATGGTAAAGACACTATGGTTACACACTTCTTTCCCTTTAGAGAACCTTTTCAGAATGGTGAATAGGATATGTAGAATATGTGGGGAATAATTTCATGGAAACATGGTAAAGTTTTCCCTCCTGCAGTTCATAAGTGGGATAATGTGATCTGTCAAAACTGGTCGGAAAAAAACAGGAACAAAAGACTTTGCAAAGAAAACTTTATTATTGTCTCTTTAACAATTTGAAATTGTTAAATGAGATCTAGATATCCAAACCAGAAGTAATCAGGAGATGAAACAAGGATATATGTCTTATATTGCTTTGTAAATGGATTGTGGTTAGCTGGATGTGATCACAAGTGAACAGAGCTTGCTTCACAGGAGTTTTACCCATAGTGACTAAACATGGAAGCCAAAATCAAAAAGATGTGAATTGTTCTTATATCATTAATCTGTGATTTTTGGATGACTGGAAGCACTCTGAAAATTTCAAGAAAACTGTCAACAAATTTCGTCAATAAAGCTGAGAAAATCATAACACAGCAGCATGTAAGAATTTTTATAATACAAAATACTCTAAATATTCTCTGCATATTTTTTGAAATTTACTGAAAACAGTCATAGAAGCACATATGCTCATACACAAAACCATGTTCTGTGTTACATATTGGCATGAGGACTATGAATGTGCAAACCACTACAGAAGCTGCTTAGCGCCCTGATGCTTTTGCACGTATTTTTGAGAAGATGAACACAGACTAGTAGTCCTTAATTTTGGTTGCTTTTTGAGTTATCTGTGACATTTGAGGTGATATGAAATAGGATTTTTTCTCTAAATGTTGCAAAATCCTTCTCTCTTTCATCCTTCAGATGAAGAACACAAAAAAGAGACCATTGTCCAAGGGTCCATGAACCGTGACAATGGGTCACACTCATGACGCTCTTCCCAGGTGCCTCAGCTTCCCATGGAGCCTGCAGAAAACTTGAGGGAAAGAATGAAGGGAGAGGAGGATGTGTGCCAGTACAGTGAAAAATGTAAAACCCCCTCTTTGCTAACAAATTGGAAAACAGTGCTAGTTTCAATTACTGTCCTATTCATCTTCACACAGCTGGTCTCTCACTCTGTCTTTCTCCATGAGATGCAGATAGCCATCGGAAAAGATTAAGGTCATTGCTGGTGCTCTTTTTATGTATCACTGTGATATATATTGGCTGGACTAAAATTTACCCTTAACTGTAATTCCCAGTGGTAGATGAGCTAGAATGATTTATGCTACTTTATATCCCATGAGGTACCCCAGGAAAATAAAAAGATATTTCCAGACAAATTAAGATGACAACCAGACTTACAGAACGAAAATGTGGTAAGTGTATTGGTTTTCCCCTAACATCAATTTTAACATATAAATTGAATTGGTTTCAAATGCCAGATCATTAGATAGCTGGTGTACATGGCTATTTTCATAAAAGACTGACCCATGAAATGTATAAATAGCATTTGGAAATGTCACATAGAGATAAACTGTGCTGATTGTTCAGCTTTTCATATGCGCACTTTCAGGAGTGTGTAAATGTTATAAAATTAGACCCATTTTCTGGTGCCTTACATGTAATATTATTCGACTCAATTCTTTACCTCAACAATTTTTTTAAGTGATCAATTTATGAAAAGATTTTTTTCCCACTTAGAGATTACAGGAAAACAGTCCCTAGACTCAGAGACTGTCACAGGTTAAGACCAACTTGACAGTGTGGAGACTAAATGGGCTGTTACCTGAACATTTTAATCACAGCTATATGAAATTTTTACAAGTGACATGACTCCTCTGACCTGCAAGGGGGAGATGGTGCCCTCCAGGAGGAAGATCAGGCAGGTCAGCACAACAATCCCCATCGTGCGGTGCACAGTCTGGGATGCGGCCATGGGGGTCCCTGGGGTCTCTCTGAGTCCCTTGTAGAGTCCTCCCACATGTACCCAAATAGTTTCTCCACTCACATACCTCTGGAGTCCCTCCCCCATGTACCTCTGGGATCTCTCTTAAAAGTTTTTCTCGCTAGATATTATTGTTTATTTCCCACAAATGAAACTATTCTCTCAGAACAAAAGAAAATTTAAAGCAGAAACTTACCCCCAAATATAGTGTCTACAAGCATGGATTTGTTGCAGGTATGAATCATTCAAAGAAACCCTGAAATATAGATTTATAATCACATTTTCCAAATATATCATACACGCTGGATTTGTAAATAATTCAAAGATATGAATAACTGGTAAGTTATCATAAATCATGGATTTTCTGTCCATTGTATTTTTTGTTGTGTGCCTTGACTTTTCTTAATTTTAATTTTTTTTTTTTGTTTTGTTTTGTTCTTCTAGATAGCCTCTCCAGAATAATAACTGATTTCCAAGTGGAGAAATACTGCTTAAGTCTGAGCTACTATAACCTGATTCAGTTCATTTTGTTTCAAATGAAAACAAGGCAGCACAGCAACTAATGTTGTATCATAAAAATGATAGACTGTATTCCTGAGTATTACTAATCATGAATGTCAGAGAGAGTAAAAAGTACACTACTTCAGTAGGATATCTGAAGATAAATTCTGTTGGATCAATTTCAGTGGCCTTATACAGACAGCAACTTTAGTTTTCTAGGAATTTGTAGTTCTGTTAGGCTTTCTTTTTTTAAGTCTGAGTATGTTGGTATGTTGGAGCAATGCTCACTATACCTAAACCAGGGAAGTGGGATGAACCTACAGGCTCATGTAGCAGAATCTATTGGAGAATGAATTGATGTCAGTAAAAGGCTGAAATCATACTCACCTGTAATGCATGAAAAATGTGAGTTTAATATATATGTGACAAAATCACAGAAAAATATAAAGTGAGGAAATGTAGAAAAGAGTTTTACTTTGATGCTTTTTCACATCCAAAGGAAACATGTTTCTTTTCTTTCTACACTATGACATAGTATTTATGATTTACATATGAGAGTATGATATCATAGTAGTATGAGGATATGACCATATTAATCATAAATCATAGTAATCATATGCAGGAAAAGCATTATGATAATTAGCTCTGTTAAGTAGGGATTCAAAATGTGTGAGAAAAAGTTTCCTTGAGAATTTTTTTTTTAATATACTGGAAAACATGAAGAAATGTGAACTCCTTTGGATAATATTATTCCTCTTGTCTAATTTAGAGACAAATGGTTTCTAAAAAGTGCTTATAATTCAAAATAACTTGAATAAAGAAGATAAATAGTGTGTTTGATAAGAATTTCAAACATTATTTTAAACTAGTTAATCTAGGAAACATATTTTTTCTAGTCTCATTGCCTTTACTGGAATCATCTATCTCTACCTAAAATACAAAACATATCTAACAGAGGAACTGTGAGCTCTACTCCTTAATGTAAATTAGTACTAACATATTTAACAAGATGTGTCTTGATCTTCACTGATAATAATATGAACTCAGATGTGAAAGAACTTGCTCAAAAATAGAATATTTCTGTGGTGATTGCAATAAGATTAAGGATGCAGTTCATCTGACCTGTTTGTAGATGTCTTTTAGGTAATTTATTAGCTTAGGTTAATTGTCAGGATCTCTAGACAGAAAAAGGGTGATTTAGACTTCATATGTTAGTTACTTTTCTTACAGTGCAGTAAAACACAGATGCCTTTCTCTTTCCGTTGACTATTGAGGGAGCCTGCATAGCCACGTTACACTAGATCTTTCACTTTCAGGCTCTTAAATTAATAAATGCAGTCTTAAGAAAACATGCGAGCCTCAGGCTTTGTATTATTAAAACTAAAAATGCTATCTATGCCATAAAGAATAATCATTCGCAGGCATGGAAAAAAATTAGATAAACTCTTAGGTTATTAACAGGCCTATAATGTCTATGAGTCCACAATAAACACTGTAATATTTCATCTTGTAGTGACAATTTTTCAATAAAAGGAACTTTATTCCATATTACGTTCTGTTCTTCTGGTAATAAAATAAATTTTTCTGCTTCATTTAGCAGTTATATTTAGCACGCAATGATTCTAGGTGTAGAATTAATTCACACAAATAATACTAATAAAGGGAATGTAATAAAATAGTTAAGAAGTAAAAAGTAAGGCTAAATAAATAAAAAAGACAAACATTTTGGACATTGTAACTTTGGCCAAGACTCTGATATATCTTGTCAAAGTGACAGTAGGTACCTGTGGAGAAACACTGAATATTTTTTGCTCAGCAGAAACTGTGAATAAGTTTGATTTAACTGAGGCAGAGAGGCTGCAAATTGATTTCTTGATTCATTTAGGACACAGTGAGAGGCAGCATATAGAAAACCCTAGAGAGAAGAGGACAGCATTATTGTTTCCTTCCTTAATAGGTGTAAAAGGTTGGAACTCTGTCAAGTGGTGGCAAGTTCATCTGTGTAAAAGACAATGTAAGGTATTTGCCCGTCAGACACATCGATCGCTTGATGCAAGGGAGAACCATAGGTGACAGCCTCAGCCGCTGCTGATGGCTTTCTGCTTCCCACAGCTGAGGGAAGGAGATAACTGGGGGATGCTGAGCCAGCCAAGCCCTGCTGCCAGTCACACCACCAAGCTCAGGCATGCAGGCTGCAGCTGCACTGATGACAAATCACAGTAGGTTTATTAGTCACAGCCTGCTCAGTCTAGCCCTGTATTGCTTCATGAAGTTAAGAATTAGTTAAAAATTGATTCAAAATTAGTTCACAATTAGTTAAAAATCAGTTAAAAAATAAAATTTAAAGTTAAATATTCTCATAGCCCCATCTCCAGAGAGGAAATTAATTTAAAGAAAACAGAGAACCCCTTTTCAACTTTTGAAAAAATAAAATGCTACAGTGTATGGTTTTCACATGCAAAACCGACTGTTTTTATTTTTAAACACTTATTTATAAACAATGGTCATAAAATACCAGGAAAACAATTTTTTGTTTTTAAAAAAAATGTTTCATTCAAGTATCTTGCACTGAAGTCACAATGACTTAGAGATTTTTAGAGGGCATACCTCAACAGTAATTGCTTTAGATCTTCAAGACTTCTTCATTAGGTAGCTAGCTATAGATATATATTGTTAAATTTGCATAAAGGTCTGTGCGCTTACCACTATTTACCATTTATTTAAAAAATAATCGAGATATATAAAAAAGGAAACAATTTGATAGCATGTTTGTTAAATCACATATAAGCTCCTTAATTTGCAAACATAAATTGAAGGTGGTTTTTGATCATTGCTGTAGCAATAGTCCACCAGTGATACTAATAGTGTTTTAAAAAAACATCCTTTTTAGTGTTGGAAATTATTTTACACTTTTAACTTCTGAAATACTTCTAAAAATGCAGGAACTATATATATATTTAGTTTATAGGTTTTGTTTAGGATTATTAGCAAATGGCAAATTAATCTCAAAATGTGGTAAAAGACTCCCCTGCTATAGTTGTAACTTGCAAGAGAAAGACATAATTATTTTATTTTCTTTGTCACAGATTTAGAAATGGGAGAGTTAGAGAGCATTATGAATACTGAAAAACAAAAAATAGAGTTCAGTTTACTTCATTAAACTCAACCCAGTCAAAGACCTCTTTCTATAAAGAATGAGAAAGCCAGGAAGAATTTTGGTTATCAGATGGGTAAAGTGATTAAGGTCCAAGTACTTTCTATCTTGCATTGGTTCTTGTATTGAACCAATCTGTGATATTTATGTATCAGGATATTATGATAAAATCTTATCAAAAGACATCTCAAAATATTTCTTTTCTTTCATTTCTTTCCATCCCTCTGTTTCCTGCACAGAAAATACCCCAACGTTATTTTGGGGATATTGTCTAAACATTCTAAAGAGGAATAAGCATTTGGATTTAGATGTAGTGAGGTTGGAAGTAGTTCTTAGATATTGTATTAAGATGCTCAGCAAAATGAACACTATACAAGAAAAAGCCCTAGGACGTGAAGAGATTAACCTTAGCCTTTAAAAGAAACAGTACTATCTTTACTATGCCATAAACATGCTGTAAACATCCCAGCCACTGTCCTACCTAATCAGGCATTTTCTCCCTTCAAACCTTCTCCTCTATAGTACAAGTAGTAACTAACCTGGCAAAAAAATACTTTTTTTTTTTTTTTTTTTTTTTTTTAGTTTGTTCTATTCATAGCATTCGATTTCCTCATTCAAAAAATAAACAAGAGCAGTGGATCAGGGGCAGCATAAGTGGCTGGTGTTACAAGAGAGGGAAAAGGCAGCTTAAAGTCATGGTGATACTGAAAAAACTTATGTTAAATTATACGCTATAAACTATAAACTATCCTTTAAGAGGATTTCAGGAGAGCAAGGTAGTCCTCTGAGAGGATACAAAGGGGACTTCTTACAGTTCATTTACCATTTAGCACAGAAAGAACTGAATTTTTAATACAGAACAATATTCTACTGAGAGCCAGTGGAGGAAGTGCTCTTCAAGGTGAAGTGGTTTCATTGCAGATGAATTATGTGGCCTGTATACTGAATAAGTTGCTGTTTCCACAAAGATGGTGCTGTAAATCCAAATAGACTGAATTGTAAGAATCCTGATAATAGATCATATTTTGCTTTAAGATTTCCTTTTCACAAGCCTGCTTGGTCTCTATTTGATCCTAGCTGCAAATAGTTTATCATCCAGATTGATATCAATATTTGAAAAAAATAAAAAATAAAAAAAAAGTGGTGTCATCCACAGATGGCACCATTTTCCTCTTTATATGAACCAACTGGATTTATATGAGCTAACGTGTTTTTTCGTTCTGATTCTCTTTAAGAGAGAAAGATATTCCTTTGAAGCATTTCAGAGAATTTGATCAGCTTGGAATTTTTCAACATTGAAACAGCTCAGAGTTCAACCATTTCCTCAAGGTAAAATATTTTTTTCAAACATTAGATTTATTGGTTACTCTACAGAGTAGAGATTTTTTTCATGTTCTACTAAGAAAGCTTGAAACACTTTTATTTGTTTGTTAGGAAAATTATACTTTCTATCCACTAGGGAATTTTTTATTTCTGTGACATTCTTAAGATTCCATAGCACCATGCTAATACCCTGTCCCTTTTTCAACTTCTTTGTTACTGCATGGCTGCAAGGGTGAAATAGCATAATAACATAATCAGCATTAGCGACGTACATTTTGGATCATATTTCAGTTAAGGTCAAGAAGGTCACAAAAATTATTTGAAGGAATATGAGAGTGGAAGTGTACAGAATTTACTTTCCTGGATGCCAATTTTTGGTAATAACAGCAAGAACTCAGGACTAAAATATTTTTAGTGCTCTTTTGTACATCTTTTCTAAAGCAAAAATGTGAGACCAGGGTGTAATCCCAGTTTATGTCTCCTTGAATTTTCAGCCAGTTGTCTAAATACTTTAATCTGAGTTTTTTCTAAACAAAGCACTAGTGAAATTTTGATGGACTACTGAATGAAGTTTCAATCCAAGGTAACTGAGAATATCTCTGTATTTTGCAAATACCCTGCACGGGAAAATGCCCTTCCATTCATTACACTGGCATATGATGTCCTTTGTGAAAGCAGTTAAACATGTTTCTGTGATTCAGGCACTGATTTTCAGAGTGGCTTTTTGATTCTGAGTGTCCAGAGGACAGATATTTTCTTTAAAATTAGCACTTACTGTTTTAATAAAGTTCATATGCTCTGTAACAACCTTTGAGGGAAAAAAAAGCTAACCAAAAAAACCCCATAAAAACTAGTTTTATATCAGAAGTCCTGAATTACAGGATATCTTCTAATAAAAAAAATTTTTCCATAAGAGACCTCTAAAAAGTCAAAATGTGCTGAACAGTAGTGGAAGTTGGAGAAGGAAGATGAGAGGAAACTTAACATTAAGGCAGCTGCCTATGTTATCTCACAGCTTATGAGAGCTTCCTGGACAAAGCAAAACTTCCTAACATCACAAAAAACTCTGACTCTTCTATTATTATATGGGACAACAAAAGAAATTTACAATAGCGGTGTATCTAACTGTTCCCTGTTTTCTTTCACTTTTGTTAACTTTTTTTTTTTTTATTTCTCTGAAGAGTTTTCCACATCCTGTTGCCTCTCATGCCATTTATCCACTATTTACAAGTCCTGGGCAAGAATTTATAAAAGGGCTGAAACCACCTGGAATGATATAAGATAGCTGGCATGACACAAAATGTAAATCTAGTGATAAAGTCTGATAGCATGATGAGCAGTGGAATTCCACCCAGGGAGAAATATAGGTGTCAGTCTGCTCTTTGAATTAAATGTGCAGGGGAAACTTTCAGGTTCAACATCCTGCTGAAAGCTGGCACTAGAATTAAAATGCAAGAAAAGAATGAAAGAAAGCAACGTAAAATACAATAAAGCTGTAGTGGCAATTCCCATCTGGGCTGTTCTTTTCAAACTTGCAGGATTAAAATGAATAACTGATGTACTCAGGAATCTCATGAAAAAGAACTACAAAATTCATTAATCTAGGGAATTAAGTTATATAGAATTGGTTCTCTAAGACACTGAAGTTATAGGTAGATTCGATGATTAAAATGTCCCAAGTTATAGGTAGATTCAATGATTAAAATGTCCCTACCCATTTACTAGTGCAAAGTTCCCAAACAATGTTTATGATATTTTTAATATTTACCAATGCTATTTAGGAAAGTTGCAGTGCAGCAGGGCTGGTTTACGATTCTAATCTGCCCAATTGCTAAATGTTGCATAAAGCAGAAGGTGTGGGAAGGAGAGCAAAATTAAGCAGACAGAAAAAGAAAACTGCTATTTTTCTCAGAGTTAGGGAGTGATCTCAAATCAATTCAAACTAAAAGATTTTTAGTTCGTGATCAAGAAGCTGAGAAGCAGGGAATTGTCTGAACTAAGCAAATATATATATATTTTTTTATTACTTAATTTTGTCACATCCATCTTGGCACCACCCATCATAACAGTTGACTATGCCACACTCTTGTTTTAATCCAAAAGAATGCAGCGCCCCTAAGTAAATCATGCTGCCCATGATGAAATGATGTAATTCATAACACGTTATTCAAGAGACTTCTCCTTCAGTTTTGCTTTTCCACATCTTTCTTGTTACGTGAGCAGTGTCACTGCAGATTATACCTGTGGAGTGGGAATAATAACAATTGACTCCAGTCTCATTGTTTTCACTAGATTGCAAAATTCAAAGTGTGCTGTTGTCTGTTACTGTTAAATCCACACAGCTTTTGTGGAGTTGAACAGCTCAGTTTGGGGAACTTTTTTGAAATAACTCTTAATAAATTAATAACATAACTCGTAACCTCTCTTAACATGGAAAATGCTACTGCTACCATACCCTGGTTTCTTGTTCCTTTCATTCCCTTTGACTTTTTGACTGGATTACTATCCAACATACAACTACTTCTGAGACAGCATGGGGCAATCAAAGCCCATTTTTCACTAACTAAGGAACTGACACCTATTTATTAAATATATATATAATCCATTAACAGTGGACTTTATAGACCTAAATATTTTAAGACCATTACTGTCTGCAGGATATGAGTTCTGGCTTATATAAACTAGTGAATTAAGTCTTTGTCCATTCAGTTACTATGGCAACTTTATGGACTTCCCAGTTTTGGCTGGCTTGCAATGAATTGAAGTCAGAAACTGTGGCAGACTCCTGAAAGAAGGGGAATTATGTAGATGAGACTAGCTTTAAAGAAGTGAGATATCCATAGAAACATATTTCAGTAATTTCTTTTGTAAGAACTTATTTTGGGGGCAAATTTAAACAACCTGATTTAGTGAATCATGGCCTCTTTGAGAGCTCATGCATATTCATATGTTTATATGCATTGAAATTATCCTCTCGGCTGCGTAGGAACCAGAGAATGCTCTCAAGCTTGATAAAGGAAAGGAAATGTCTACAAAGAAAGAATGCTGATGGCCAGGTCCAAGGGCAAGAAGTGATGTGAAAAGTATCTACTCATTTCAATGGACTTTGAGTTGCTTTCTTCACTACAAATTTTCATGAGCCATTGTGAAGGGATAAACTTTAAAAGAAGTACCCAAAGTCTTACACATCAATTTCACATAAAATATGCCGATCTCCATGAAGAGGTCTCCTATGTCCTATTCTGAGATTTTCTTAATATATTAATTCCTGGAGGAAACTTCCCCACTCCTCTCTCAAACATAATAATTAATACAGTGAGGGATGGGAAATACAATCCATGTTTGTTTCTCTTCTGTATGAGTCACTAGCTAAATTTAGAGACATATAAAACTTACCAATATATATAGTAATAAAATTTACTAAAACAGTCATGACAGAAATACTTCTGGTCATATTTTGCCAACTAAACACCATAAGTCCCTAATTTTTATAGGTGAGTTTCCAAGGCCAAACTGATTATCATATAGTTGCTTCTATTTAAGAGAATTAATACAGATAATGGTACAAAATTAGTTGTAGAAAGTCAATTTTACCCATAATATACTTTCAAGTTTCATTTAGTTTGGTGTTGGTTGGTTTTGTGTTTGTGTTTGGTTTTTTTAAACTTTATTTTGTTATTTTGTTTCTTTATTCTGAAAAATTATTCAGGAAATTCTTATTTAAAAGAAACACAGAAATACTGGAGCTGTTAGCTCTTCAAACATGCATCATCTGGGAATAAGTTTGCTATTTGCAAAGGCCTCCTGTTTCTTCCTTAGTTCAATTCCCAAGCCTTCTGTCTCCTGATTTTCAACACAGTTCTTCATGGAGGTTTGAAATCTTCTTAGGCTACTACTGCCTTCCATAAACTCTGCTCTTTTCTTGACTGCAAAACTTCTTTTGGTAGTACGTGTTGTTCCACTTCATCATCAAGGTCTGATAACAGTAACTTCTAGAATTTTCTTAATCCATTCTCTTACCTCCTTTGTTTTGGAGAAACTACTTTGACCATGCAATGCACCACGTTAATGTCACAGCCCAACCTTTGGTGGTTTTAATATTCTTTTGAAACAACTGGGAGAGTACTTAATACTTAGCAGAGTGCTCTGCTGCTTTCTACCAGACATGGGGCTCTTGCATTCAGTTTCTGCAACTCCTACAGGTTTCAGTTTGAAAGGACAAAAAACAATTCTAGAGGTATTATTTCTGAATGACTTCAGGTGAGCTAGACTGGATATGTCTATAGTTTTCAGCAAAGTCTGACTTTTAAAGCTGAGGAGAAAATTGAAACATGCAAAGGACCTGACTGCTGGTTTCCACAGCCTTGCTCTATGGCAGTGTGCACAGAACAGGAGGCAATTCATCCTGTGCATGTCTCCTGTGGACTGAAAGGCCCCTGGCCCAGCACACTTGGTGCTACTTTCCAACACAGGTCTGATTCCATGTCTAACTTCTTTCTTTCCTAATCACTGCGTGAAAAGCAAGTCGCATTTTAAACACAAGGTTCTACTTGTCTCTCACTTCTTACTTGCCATTCACCATGATTCCTACCCTGTTAAAGTCATCCTAGTCAGGATTTAACTTTTGGTGTGAACTACTCCTATTTCTGCCTCTCTCCTCCACTTGCTTCTTGGTTTAAGAAGCTTCTTTGAGCGAAAGAAAAAGTAGGTGATAAAGTTGAAGAATGTTGAGTTTGATTGTGCATTTTAACACTCTAGTAATACATAAAGTACTGAGGTTACCTGCTCAGTTGGAGATACAAAAGCTAAGGCTACAAAGTACATAAGCGCTCTTGAAATAGGCAAAATTACCGTCTGAATGACTCACAGGGACTCTGACTCAACAATATAATACAGCACAATTTATTTTTTACAATAGGTTTCTATGAAATAAAATATCAAAAGAAATCTGTACTGAGAGATCTGATTGAGAGATAATACTGAACAGAGAAGCAACAGAGGCTCACACAGATAATGAGGGGATAGTGACACACAAAGATTAAAGAGAGGTAAAAAACTTGGATAAAGATCCAATAAACTTTTATTGCAGATGAGTTACAGTGGTGGGGACAGAACTGACAGGTGAGTAAGTTTATCAGTCTTAGGTGCAAATAGAAAAGCAGTTTTTAAATGAAGAATGAGAAAAAAGTGGGGAGGGACCCTCAGTGCCTCAGCTTCTCAGTGAGAAAGAAGAATGCAATGTAGGCTAGGAAAAGGAAGAATCCTGTTGTAGTAAGGTAAAAACTGGTTGGAAAATGGAAAAAAAAAAAAGAAAAGAAAAGAAAAGTTAAAAAAACCACAGAACAGAAAATATGCAAAAATAACAAAATATTTTTCCAGCATCAAGGAAAACTGGGTGTCTGGCTTGCTTCTATCAAGAGTATTAATCCTGAAGATAACTAATCTTATCAACGAACGATAACAATTAGCTGAAATAATATCAGCTGAATTTTGGGAGTTACTTTAAAGTCTTCAGCCATATTGAGTTGTTAATCCAATTCTCCACTGCTGTCACTGCTTTTTTTTTTTTTTTTTAAAAAAAAAACCCTCTTTTCCCCTCTAAAATAATGAAATACACTTGAAGAATGACCAGAATTTAAGGACCTGAGAAAAAAGTGTTTTAAAAAGGCAGCATTTTACTAGAAGTATATGTGGATGTTCAAGTCACCAAATAATAGTTAGGAACTTTTCAAAGGCTATTTCCTACATAGTTATATACAAAACCCACCAAACAACACAGTATGACCTGAACAATGACTTTTAGAAAGGCAACACAAATTCTAGTGGTGTTCCTGACTTTCTGATTAATGGAGTTTTAGTCAAAAGGGAATTTATAATTAATAAGAATATCCCAAGATTAATTTGATTTGAGGTAAGGACTATGTTGAATGATAATGGAAGTATAAACAGTATTTTCCCCCCTCATTTTGCAGGAAGAGATATGCTACACTTACCAAGTAGCAAGATGAAAAGAGCAAGTGGAATTTTATTTTATGCATAAGCATAAAAGTAATGGTCAAAATTTATGCTCTGTAATATCATAGAAAGAAAAGTTAACCTGAATATGAAGACTGTCAAGACGTAGGCCCCGGATACTATACAATTTATATTTAATATTTTTTTTTACCTGAAACTATTCTCTGATGTTATGTTAGAATATAGGAATATCAGAGGAGTCTAAAGTAACTCCTATCCTTTAAAAATAGCTTTAATGTCAAGAATTTTTGGAGGATGCATTGCTAATAGCTAGAAAAAGCATTTTATTTTTAGGAATTTTTTTTATGACTCTCATAAAATATGATTCCATTAGGAAAAAAAAAGCAAAATTTGCAAATCTGATGGGGTTTGTTGGACTATACTAGGAGTATTTTATTCCACACCTTGAAAAAGAACAGAAAAGAAAATAAATCCTTTTTTAAAATCTTTGATGTGAAATTGATTATACAACACCCTTTATTTGGCCTGGATGACCTAATGCTCTGTTCCTATCCTGTTCTGAGTACCTCAGTGCCTGAAAAGTGCTTACAAACTTTAATGGAATCAAATAAGAACTGCACTGGATTAATATATCTTTGATACATGAGATGGATATAAAAAGGATATTAGCCTTTAACATAATTGATAGAATGAGTGAAGAAAGAGGATAAGATATGTTCTTGGAAGCGGAGCAGAACAGTGAAATATTAAAAAAAAAGAATAAGGGAGAGACAAGCCTCTGCTCATTGACACCTAAGCAGAACTGAAACTGAGCATACTCCATTGCAGGAGATAATAGAAGATTCATCAGCTGAGAACTCTAAGAGAATAAAAAGGGAAGAAACAATATTATATATTTTAGCAAGTTTGTCAATTAATTTTTTTCCATCTCTACTCCTCATTATTCTGAAAACTACAAATACTGTTCAGCTTGTTGTGTCTATCAAAAAGCAGGCAAATTCTACCCTTTCCTGTCTGATATTGCAACCTTCCTGAATGAGGTACATTCAGCATTTTTCCAACTGACTTCCACTGTGGTGGTGCACAGAGTGCATGTATGTATGCAAGTGACAGTGTCTGTTCATGAATTTAAATTGTATCTTTAAACTGTATTATGTATCAGTGGAAATTTTCTAGCTTATAATGAAAACTCTTCATACTATTGAAAGTAATTTTTCCCTGCTTTATTTACCTTAATGTGTTTTATTAATAAACAGCACAAAGTGAGTTAATGAAAATAAAAAAAATATCTTTTCTTTTTTTTTTTTTTTTTTTTTTCCCCCTTATGTGAAGGTATGCATTCTTTAACTGCTTCTAAGGGATGGTTTTTATGATTATTTATTTACTTTACAAATGAGTCCTGGTAAGTTTCCTCAAATATAAGCAGTTGAATCTGATTTCAGTCCAGTTTCCCATTGACACAGACTGGATGATTTCATTTCTGATTTACCTCATTTTATGTGGAAAATTGACTCTAAAGCCAAAACCACCAGTTTAACAATAGTCAAATTATATAAAAAAGCATCTGCTTAACTGAAATGTTGAAGCTTCTTTTTATCCTTAGGCATTTCACTTTTGGAGGAATTAAACCTCCTCAAAAGCCATGGAAAACGTGAATTCGTTGCACTATTAGTTTTAGTGTATGTAAAGAATAATTATGAATAAAAGCAAAAAAAAGGAACCTGAATCCTAAAGAGTTTTTAAGCATTTCATGAAGTGCCTTCCTGAAAATAATTTGGCAAACAGATTCAAGTGTGAATCACAGAATGTGGTCCATTACATCGTTATGCTGACAAGTGGTTCTTCAGTACCGAGTGGTATCCTGCAGAGTCGAAAATGTTCCAGTAGGATTTGCCCAGTGAATCAAACATCTTGTAATTGGATTTGCTACTTCTTTACATTAAAAAGGAAATGCCAGAAGGCAAGAATTTTTGGTTTTACTGTGTACATGTGTTAGTCTTTTTAATCAGCAAAATATTTATGCTAAAAGACATAAGTTTAGTCATAATTTTCTATAGTGCAAACTATCTTAAAAATAAATAATAGTCATAGTTAAGGAAAGCTACAATTAAAACTAAACATTTATTTATTTTAGTGTAGAGAGTGGAGTGTACCAGAACTACTGGAATAACTGAAATTTTTAGCATCTCAACATCTGTTTACTAAATTGATTTTTTCATCAGAATAAAATTGCTAAAGCTGTTGAATGACTGCAGAAAATGAACATAATTTTTCATCAAGTTAAGTCCTAAGGTAAGCATTTCAATTTTTCTTTAGCTAGTAAGCATCTGGACTAAAGTAGAATGTATCTATATGGCAGAATAGTCTGTGAAAAAGAACTAAATATAATCATTGATTTACCAGAGTATAGACAAGACATGAAGTCCTACTTTGTTTTTGCTTCCTTTTTCTTCCTTACAAGAAAGTGAAGTAGGAATATCTGTGTCTCTTGTCTATGAAACTATTCACCAAATAGCTTCTATTCTTCATTTAATAAGATGTGGAAAAGCTATGCTTCCAAAAGAAGAGAAGATGCCACACAAAGCAGGGAGAAATCCTAAAGGTCTAATTACTCAGAGACTTTTTAGATGGGGTGCGTCATCTTTACCAGGCTGTTTCTAAAGGAGCTCAAAGGAATTGCAATGAGAAGACTTGGGTCTCCTTCTGCCTTGGGCATGACTGATGTGTTTGAGGCTGCACTTCCAGCTCTGTGTAATATGATTTATAACAGTGAGTGAAATAATGATTTCATGTTTCCAAAATTTTCCATAGAGTCACAGCAGTGGCAGTGATCATCTAAAGGTAGTCAAATATAGGAATGCTGAACCACACCTAGAAATATTGAGGTGGTCCCAGATATGTATATCTCCAGCAAACTGCAGATCAGCAATCAATTGCTCAATTCTAAGAATACTGGTGGAACAGGGTTGAAAAAGGCAAGAGACTGGTTATCTCATCTTGTATGCTCACATCCATTAGGAAATAGGTATTGTGCAGCCAGTTTTATATGACAAAGTTCAAACAGAATAGAATAGCAGCAGTAGTCACTGGGTTATTTCAGAAAAAGGCTATTTCTCGATGCTGGTTTAATCACATCTTTTGGTGATTAATATAACTCCACTAAGGGAATGAGAACAACCAAAGATACTGTGGTGTGAGGTTGTAAAACATAGAATATATCACCCCACCCTCAATACTATCTCCTTTGGTTTGTGGGCTGAACAGGGAAGAGCTCTACCACTTGTTTTCTTCAGTCACTGCAGGAAATCTCATCCTCCACCTTTCATGCCTTTCCCTTCTTTTAAAACAAATGTCCTACCTTTCCCCACAGTTCCTATAGTTTTTTAATGGGAGAAATAAATATCACAGTTTGATACTCTAAAAGATGTTTTGAATCTCGAGTATGGACACACTTCTGGCTACGGCTTGTCATACTTTGAAGACGCAGAGTTTTATCATCTGAAAAGGCATCTGGGCTTTTTCTACAGTGCCACAGATATTTTAGTAAAATACTGGAGTCAGATAATATTTGTTAAGATAATCAATAAACCATTATAAAACAGTAGGAATGACAGAATTTCTAATCAGTGAGCTCTACACTGATTAAAATCCACAGACTTAAAGGCACTAATCAACTAATAAATTAATTCTTCTAAGCCCATTTTTTGCCATGTATAACTGACAGATAATTACTCTGGCAATTCCATATAATAGTTTGAAGGCCTTCCCTAATGGTACAATAACATATTTACAAAATGAAGAAAATAATGTACCAATTAGAATGAAGTGAAATTTATATTACATTCATAAAATCTAAGTAATTGCTCTCCATGTAAGTGAAGTACTGTGTGACTAGTTGAAACACATGCAGCCGTACGGTGTTAATATGCACTACCAGTCAATATAATTCGGACAAATGTCACATCAAGGTGTATCTTAAAGAAGACACTTCTCAAGGTTAAGTAGTAGCTTTTAAACTAGCTAGTCATGCAACAGACCAACAAGACTATTATTGATATAACTCTAATTAATTGACTGAAGACATTGTTACATTTTAGATGTTAGTTCTGATAGCCACAGTATAAATAATTTCAGTATACTTCTCAGATGTAGCAGTCCAAATTATTTTTAAAAAAAAAGTGTGAAAGAGCAGATAGTCAAAAAAAGACTAAATGAAAATATTTAGATTCAATACAAATAATAGCTAAAACTAAAAAAATATTAAATGCTAAACTAATCATAAAGAAATCAGGCAGATAAACATAAGCTGAGAGGCATTATAGAAAATGAGACCTGAGCTGCCACAGAACTATTATCAAATTTACCCACTCACAAAAATGAATAAATGAATCAGTCAATCAATCAATCAATCAATCCATCACACTGCATTTTTTTGTGGCATACAACAACTGTGATATTCAGGCAAAAATGAAGTTCAAATAGCAAAATAAATTCTTGTAAATTTTAGTCCTTTCTTCCCACTGTTGCTTTTTATGAACTCAGTTAAACATTACTGTCACAATAGTGACTTCTCCTCTGCTAATCTGCTGTGGTAGTTATCAGTTGAACCAGAGGGCAAATCCAGCATAGTTGGAGCTAAATATGCCATATTTATTCCTTAGGGGTTTAGTATTCCTTTTACTAGTGTATCCAAATAAAATAGTTAAAATACCTGAAGAATGGAAAACTTACATTAAAAAAATATTGTCACTGATTGAAAAAGATCAAATCACAGCTAAAAATCAATAAAAATGGTAATAAGGAATTTCTAACACACCAAACCTGTAAAAAATATTATCTGCCTCTATGTGAAATTCAACAATGATAAGAAACAGCAAGAATAGAATTAAGTCCACTATTTTGCACAGTCTGGAAGATTTTATCATTTAAAGATTTAAAAAACCCCAAACAAACCAAAACCCACAAAACATATACCTTTATTAAACTAGTTGGTATATATATGATTAATTCTTTGGGAATTCTAGAAGTAACATACCCTAGGTGTCTACATTATTGTGTGAAATCTAAACTGGTCAATGAAAGTGAGTCCATATACAGTCTTCTCTGTAAGGAAAATAGAGCAGCAGCACTATAATACACTAGGATTATCAGTAATCAGTCATATAAAATGCAGCTAGGTCAAATAACCAGTAAAAATAGTACAAATGAACAAATGTATAGTTGAAACTATGAAGGCTTCTATCCATTCAAGCTTTTTCTAACACAGTAATCTGTAGGTGTTAGTTACAAATACCCTTTCTTCTTTATCTTATTAAGTGAAAATTAAAGATAGCAACATACAAGGGAGACAAATTTCACTATAATCATAATAACACTAATGCACAAACCAGAACTTGCTACTGAAACAACATCATGCTAGGCCTCTCATTGAGATAAGAAATATGTTTCCAAAACTGCATATTAATGAATTAGATTGGCTTACATGAATTTTTCCACTTTATTGCTGTTGTTTGCTTGATGTTATTAAAACAAGCAAAGACAACACCAAATTCCACAAAAGCAATGTCTTTCAGTCTGGCATTTTTGGTTCTGCTTAGTACTTTCAAGGACAGAGAGATTTGTTTTTCTCAGGAGTCACTGTTCCAAATTCCTGCTGTAAAGTAGGATCAAGCACATACATGAGGTGGTCCTAATGGTCTCTAGTTAAGGAGTATCTACTATGTCATTTATTACCATGTTTCAGTTTTTTGTTACCTCCTAAATAAAAGACTTTACTTATATCAAATGATGACTTTTTTTTTTTTTTACAAAATTAAGCTGTTTTTTCCTTATTCTTCAGCTAACAGAACTGGAACAGAATTTATCCTCATCTTCACTGTAACCTGTTGTTTGGGTTTTTTTCAGTGCTTTTGAAGGCTATTGTTTTGTCCACCCACAGTCTTTTTTTTTTTTCCACCAACAAATATATAACTTCACTGTATCTCAGGGGCTGTATTTTTTGAATCTTTTATTCTTCCTATTGTTATTCTTGCAATGCTAGGCAATAGCAGGTATTATTTTGTAATGTAATGACACAATGTCATAATTTAAAATAAATTACTATTATTAAAACAAAGGGAATTCACAACCAAGTCAGACTACCAGCAAACCTAAAACTAACATCTGGTTTCAAGCGGTGACAGGATGTCACTTGGTGATGGTTCTAGAACAAACCTATCAAAGAAATCTACAAGTTTGTGCTGAGAAGGCAATCTGTTCCAAGTCTACAGAAAACTTGTGATTTTCGTTGGATATAAAAGGAAGATACTGGTTTAAAAGCTGTAGCTTGCTTATTACAACTACAATTGATGTTCTCATTACTCTGTTCTAAGTATCAGTCTTTATTGTTGCAATCAAATGCAAGTGAGAGAGTGGAGATGGACTTCCTGAAGAATAGGACAGGAGCAGAACAATGGTCTCCACTTCTCTCATTCCCTTGGCAAAATATTAGTGATAGCTCATTTGCTCATCTCTGAAAATATATTTGTCTTTTTTTTCAATGACAGAATATTCTATTAAAAATTTATCTATTTGTGCATGTTACTATAGCACCTGAAAGCTCTGTGCTTTTACTAATCCTTCCTTCTGCTCTATATTATGATTATAACACAGAGTACAAGGTCATTTAATTTACAAAACCTTATCAATTGAGTGTCAAACAAGAGACAACTGATGGATAAGGAAAGACAGAGGAGTACAAGGGAATAATGACACAATACTAGTCGCTGTGATAGGGAGCAGTCCCAACATAGAATCTCCTGTGATCACTTTTTTTCCTTTAAGTAGATAACACTGAAACTTAGGTTTTTTAAGGAAAGACTAGAAATAGAGGAGGGAGTAAGAAATTAGTTTCTGGATATTTTACAAGAGCTACTTCTGAGAGTGAGTTACAGTGTGTGGAACAGAAAGAAGGTGATTGTTTCACAAGGGAACAATTGGATTTATAAAGAATGGCAACATGTACTGGCCAGAGGCTGCAGGCAGTGTCTTAATGCCAAATGAGTAGGAAGATGTTGGAAGTAAATATGCTTTGAAAGGTCCTGAAAGTTAAAGGCAAATTGAGTATGTCTGATATAGCAGAGAAGAGAAAAACAGAAATACATATAACTCTCAATTCCATTACATAGCTTTATGGGTTTTTTACAATAATTTGACTACTATCTGTATTTTCAAGTTAAAGTCTTTTTATACACATAACAATGTGCAACATGTCAAAATTTAAAAATGTTTATTCCTGCCCAATTTGTCCGAGATGTGATGCTTGAATCCATGTATCATAGACTATTAACATGAATTAGTAAAAAGGAGACACTGAAACAGATCAGAATATTAGTTATGCGCTTAAGCTGTTCATTGGTGATGGCTAACTGCTGAGTGCATTGCTAAAAGCTGGCCAAGAGTAGACCAGTGTAGCCATATTCTGTATTCTTGATGCGTTGATGTGTATACATGGTGTCTGTCAGATGAGTTTGATAATGAGTGTTTGTTTGGCATTCACTCTGCATGACATACTGCCCCACAAGCCTGAAATACTTTGCTGAACAAGGTGGATGCTGTTAGAACAAGTGGTCAAAACACAATGGGTAGCCAGAAGCATTTGATATAGCCTAGACTGAACACCTGTCTCCTCATTTAAATAGTGATTGAAATTAATTTCTTTATGATTCCTCAGAAAGGGCTCTTTGACTATTCAGCTTTCATTGTTTCAGTTGTCTGTCCTTTGGTATGTACTGCAATAGAATGAATGTTCATTTTCAAGATTAGTTTCTGTGCAAATTACCACTTAGCATTAAATACACCTGTTGTACAGAGAGAGTCTCTAAGGCCTTTAGGCCTTTTAAAACTGACTCAAGCTTTGAGACCCAAATTGAGCTTTGTTGGCCTTGTCTTCCATGTCACAAATATTATTCTTGCAGCTTTAAAAAATAAGTAATTTTCCACAGAAAGCTGAAACAAGAGTACACAAGTCACATTCCTTCCATTCAAGTTTCATCTTGCATTGTTACATTTTTACAGTTGAAAAACAGAAGATGTTAAGAAATTGGAATGTGCACCTCAATGCCCACAATTCTATATGCCTTACTGTTAGAACTCCTTTATTTTTTTCTCAGTAAATATGCATATGCAGATTACATTTTAACGGAATAATCTTCAATGTCATGTAAAATTGCTGAAAAGAAAGAGTTGTCCATATGACATGAAAAGAAAGAAAGAGTTGTCCATATGACATGTCTGTTATTTTAAGCAATTATGGCATTTCCCTTTGTATAAGGATGGGTATTTATAATATTATTATTTAAATCATTATCTTAAAATACATAAATTCATATTTTATCCTGGACAGGTAAAAGGCTCATGGATTTTTCAGGCCTAAAGTAAATGCAGCCAAATATTTTTTCCATTGTGTTGTGCAACCTGACTGGCATGTGATAAATTCATAAATCACACTACTCCTGCAGAGAAAATGTTATTCTTCAAGCCTTGAAAAGAACAGCTAATGCCATTGCCAAGTTTTAAGGTTTTAAGATTTGAAATGTGTGTGATAGGGATTTTGAAAATTTTCCTTCTTGCCTCTTAGAAGATGGCCATTCTTAACTGAGCATTGCACTTTATTTAAAATTCAGAGTTTCATTTATTGTACCAAAAATCACTGAGAAGTCAATAATAGCATATAGTTTATGCAAAGCCTTCATTTTCTGAAAGAATACTTTGTGCCAGTGAAACTAGCTGCAGAAACCTACAGCTTTCAAGATGCATTTCCCTTTGTTTAACTGAAGACAAGAATGTCAGAGGTGGTAAAATCAGTTAAGACAATTCCTATTGACCAGAAAGGAGAAAGTTGCACATTTTTCTGCTTCTTGATGGCACCCTACCACCTTCAGCATTTTTGCAGGCATTTTGCTGAGTTGAGAAAGAGGGAAAGAAGAGGTTAAAAAAATATCTGCACTGCTCTTTTTCAGCTGTCAGTCATCAAGGCCACTAAGGCTAGACATTCACCCTTCAGGCAGTTCTGTGACTGCAGCTCAAAATGAGCCCTGTCTAAGCAGAAACATACAATTATTCCAATCAAATTATTCCTAGGCTACACAATACAATTACCCAGCTTAATTTGGAAGATGAATTAATTGAAGGATGATTTTCCTTTTTTGCATAGAAAGTCCCTGTGTAGGATATTCATAAAGGAAAGTTGAACACTTGACTTTCATGCCAGAGTCTCTAAGAGAATCTCTATTTTAATCAGAAAGAGAATTTGTTTCAGCTCTTTCCTTTTAGGGAGAGGAGGAGGTTTTAACACTGGAAATCAGTTCTTATATTAGCACAGAATCAATATGTAAAAGTGTAAAGACAAAAGTGATGCTTTGTCAAAGTTTTTTCTTCTTTTCTCTTCTTCCACAGATGAAAATTGATTGAAAGAAGGGTTCAGCATGAATTGTTTTTCATTGTTATCTCTCATGCTGATGCTGGTTCAACTTTGCCCTTGTTCTCCAAGCATGCAGAACTGCAGCACTCAAAACACAGATCAGTCTTTCACAGCAGTTCGAAGAGTGAAACGTGGCTGGGTGTGGGAGCCACTTTTTGCAACTGAGGAACAAACTTCAGTGGTGCCTGTGTATGTTGGACAGGTATGATAAGTAATTATTCAAGGACGGTACAAGGTTAGATCTAATGTGCTGATTAGCAGCTTACTACCTTGACTTGGAAGACCAAGCATCTCCAGTGACCTAGTAATATCAAGAAAGGTAGAAAGAGGAGCTCAGGGAGCTGTAATTAGGCAGCACAACATCTCTCCTTTCTTGTGACCTGACTTAAGGTCAGAGAACTCCAAAAGCTGGAGGTCATGGCAGTACCAAGGACCTTCCTTCACTTAGGTCTGCTGTCAAGGAAACTTCACATTTACTCTGTTACTAAAACTAGTTCTATACACAGAAGACAAAGGTATCAAGCTGAATACTTCCTTTCTGTCTTCTGAATGAAAGTGAAGGACTCATTTATTAACATCTGGCAATTTGCTTGTGCTATTTTTGGCACTGCATCAAGGCAGCCATACTGAGTGCAGTGTAGTTTACAAACAGTGTTTAGCATGATTTTCTATTACACTAAGTAGCAGCTGATTTACCCCTCATTAATTTTTAATGAAGCAGATTAATACTAAATCCTTTTACCACTGAGAAACTACAGGAATCTGCATGGTTCGTTAGATTAACGTAGGTTTAGCACAACGAGAAATTATTTTTCACCCTCCTTTAAAAATGTGCTTTAAGATAATTGTCTTAATGAGGCTTTATCTGCCTTTTTCTCCATTATTATTATTATTATTATTATTATTATTTGTATGCTAGAAGTAATTATAATCTGGAGATCTAGTTTTCTTTTCTTTAAGGCACTTTCTAGATGAATGAACCAAAATAAGTTTAACTGCTAATTAACTAGCACTAAAATTTAATTGGGCCCAAAGGGTGAAGTGCTCAAAATTCATTAATTACTTTTTCACAGCCCCTTCGAAGTAACTACTATGGAAGTGTGATGTTTCACTTCTGAAAGAGCAAGTGTAGACATACTCATTTTTAATTATTATTACTTTTCCCATAGCTGGAAAACAGTTCCCTGAAAAGAAATTTCATACATGTCACGTATTTTCATACAGCTTTAGAAAAATGTCATAATCTTGCCTTTCTGTTTCTCACAGGTAAACTAGGGAAATTTTTATTGAATATTGTGGTTAATTTATTGCATTCTAAACATTGTCTAATCAGACATATTTACTTGTTTGTTTTTATAGAGTAGAATATGATCTGCTTTCAGTAAATGAAGTGATAGTCTATGATCAACTCATGAATTCTTAGTAAATAAAGCCCTGAAGGAAACTGCATCAATAAAAATAAAAAGGTAGACAGTCTCTTTTTAAGTCACTATTCCATATCAACTTCTTGCAGTCAGATTCAGAGCTCAATCTTCAAATTTTATTTGATGTAGACTCATAAAACCTTTTTCATTATCATGTTTAAGAAAAACAAATGTGTCCATCAGCACTGCAATGGCAGATGTATGAGGGCAAGTACATAAATTCTTGTTCCCAGTTCTCATTTACAACAGAAAGACAATTTATTCTTTTGTGTCTAGCTTAATAATACAGGTAAACTGAGAGCCTTCAGTATGCTTTCTCAGCAAATATCATTTGTAAGAGACCTCTCATTTAACATGGTCAAGGTCATGAAAATTTTTTGGGGATAAATGATTCTGAGTGAAGTGGTTCAACACAGGTTAAGTCTAAACAGCCATTCAGAGGCATGCTTCCAGTCTCTAAGGCTTTGATGCATTCTGTGATCACATCTGAACCCCATCTTAGGTTAAAGATCTAGATATTCATCACCTTTCCCATGCCCTGGGGTTCATGACAAAGAAACAAAGATTTATGGATCAAAAAGGATCTGTGGTGCCCCTTAACCAGATGCCAAATTTGAATGGTGTTAAAATGAGTTCAACCAGTCCACTCATAAAGGGGTGAATCCACTCCATGTTTTGCAGACTACTTCTGTTGAAAACATTTGACTTTAAGTTGTTCATATTTTAAATGGTTCTGAACTACCTAACCTTGAAAATTCTCTCTTTTGTAGTGGCAAGGGGAATTAACTCTATAATTTAGGGCTTAAATACCCTGACAAAACTCAGTGCAGGAACTCAAAACTGTTCTATCTCAGAGCAGTGTCCCAGTCACATTCTGAATAAACTATCCATTTGATGCATGCACACAATTATGCATTATGAAGATCTTCAAAAGGCACGGACAAAGTTAAAATTTTTTTTGCAACTTCAGAAGCTATTACAAAATATGTTGAGTAAATCCAACAGCGGAATATGCCCTTTACACCCCGTAGTTACTTTCCCACTCTGTAGCCTCATATCTTACACCGAGCTGTAAGGTTAACAAGCATGAAGCAAAATGATGAGATCAATAATCATAAAAACAGGTAGACATTATTTGCATTTAAAACCTGCTGCTTTGTAGAAGAAACAGGCTGAATAAAAGTTGGGGGTTTTTTATATTGGACTTTTCAATGATTATCCAGGCTCTTAGAGATTTTGACACCTTTTGTTCTAAACCCAAAATAAATAAAGAAAAAAATAGAGAATTAATGATACGCTAGAAATTGTTGTTCCCATAAAATTCAGCTGTGGATGCTTGACATGTTAAAAAATTAAGTTATTGCTATTAAAAAAGTACTGTTACATATTGTTAACATTAACAGAACTATTTTGTTGTCATGAACAAATACAGCTGGACCACAATGGTCTCCAGGGATCAGCTTCATCAGAGGAATCATCATCATAAAGTTCATTAGAGACATAAGGGACAACAGACAATGCAGATCATCATGGAAGGAAATGGAAAATGTCTATCAATTTATTTCAGAATAAATAATACAGGCTTATACCACAGAATGGCTTTTCTTCTCTTTAACATTTCAACAGAAATAGAACACCACTGTCTCTCATATTTACACTTAATATTGCTGAGTACAAAAACAAATAATTACAAAGTACACTTTTCATTTGTAATTTGTAATAAAAAAATTAGATAAAGTTTAATGACCTTTGTATTGTTTTCAGAAGTTTATGGGAGCTGATAAAACAATGAACTAAAATAGGTACTTACATTCATTCCCTTCACTTCAAAGTGGCTGAAACATCTTTTTTCAGGTTTACCATGCATTTATATGTCTGTTCTACCATTACTTTAAAACTGAGCCACAACTGGCTGAAAATGTGACAGTACCCTCTTTTAAATATTAGTATCCAAGAAGGCTTGCTAGTGACAGGGTTCACTGTTGAATGAAAACAAACAAATCCTAAATGAATATTCCAAAACTTTATTCTTCCAAAAATGTGGTTTATTTTTGTGTTTTGTACTTGCAGCTGAAATCAGATTTAGACAAGCAGGATGGCAACCTAAAATATCTTTTGACTGGAGAGGGAGCTGGAAACATTTTTGTCATTGATGAAAATAATGGCAAAATTTACGTGACAGAAAAGCTGGATCGAGAAAAAAAACCCTTCTACACCCTAAGAGCACAAGCAATTAACAGGAGCACCCAGCTTCCTGTTGAACCTGAATCAGAATTTATTATCAAGGTTCGAGATGTCAATGATCATGAACCACAGTTCTTGGATGGACCTTATATGGCCACTGTTCCAGAGATGTCACCTGAAGGTATGACATGCTATGAACCAAAGTCTTTATTTCCTGATTTTTTTCTAGATAGCTGTGTTGATATGAAATCTTAATAGCATATTTTATAGACCGCCCTTCAGAGTGGAGAAAGTAAACTATTTTACAAGCTTGGAAATTTGCAAAGGTGTAAGATTAAACTGAAGGCTGTGCACAACTCTAGTTAACATACTTGATTTTAAATATTTAGGTACCTACATGTATCCAAGTCCTTTTACAGAATCCAGATACATGCTTGAATTGACTAGAGAATTGTCTTTCCCATCGGTGATTCAGCACTGAAATTGTTACTTGTTTAAAAATATAACGTCACTGTTTGAAATAGGTAGAGTATTATAGCCAGTTGATACTGCAAAAGAGAGTTGGGGCTGACAGTTTTCACTACTTTTTCAATCAGTATAGTACCATAATCTCTAGAAAGTTGTTCATTGTATGATTATTGTTACAACCTGTCAGCTCTTCAGGCTTCTACCAATCTGAAAGAAAAGTAGCATGCATGTAAACTTTAAAGTCCTCTGACCTCAGTTGTCGCTTTTAAAGGACATAAATATAAGCTTGGTTGAACTGAAAGGTACTCAACACCATCCTTCAGTCTACTCTGATTCTGCTCAATAATAAAACAATATGTCATTATTATACTCTGCATAGTATAAATCATAATGTATTGTAACTGGAAGAGAATCACATTCACATCACAGGCACTCACGATTTCCCCCTCAAAGACAGGGGTAGTTTCCTTCCTATAAATAATGGGTTCAGAACAAGAGTGGTATGAAGCTGATGTGGGGCTGATGTGATGACCACCCTCACACCATGTATGGTGTTGTTTTGCTGATTAAGGATACCAATTAAACTCAGACACCAGAGTGAAAAGAGTAGGCGTATTTTACTGGTGATAACCAAGTAATGTAACAGAGTAATACAGAAAACATGCAGTAAGAAAAAAGCAGAACAGTGCACTTAAAGCAACAAATGGGAAAATACAGGGTAATGCATCAAATCATTACTACACAAGAGAGAGAGAATAGTGATTAAGAGAAATACATCACCACTTGCATATATTATCATCATCATCCAGATCCGCAGATGCTGGGGAGCCCCGGTTACAGCGAGGATTTGGAGAGCCTGTCCCGGCAAGTGGGAAATCCTACGCGATGCGTCCACCCATAGGTGAGGCATCCAAAGTCGCTGCAAATGGACCCAGCCTTATATACCAGAGATCGACAAGCCAGAATAACTGGCACCTTTGTTTTGAGCGGAAAATATCTGGTTTCATTCTCCTGTTGGATTCCACCCAAAGCCTGGCCAGGGCTCGGTGGGGGAAACCAAGGGAGTTTCTAACAAGGCCAAATACTTGGGTTCTCAGCCTTGTACAAGGCTACAAAAGGAAAGTTGGATACATTCTCTCCTCACTACTGATTATATTTTGTCTAAGCTGCATCTTTCACTAGCGAGTTTACATATTTCATTAATGACTACATGCTAAGTTAGCACCTTTGGCTTGGGGCCTGTTGTTCAGGCTTCAGTATTTCAATGCTTTAGCACTTTTTACACCAGCATAAGTGGGTTGTTATAACTTAGTACAATACCTACTAGCACAATGGTTATCAGTTATAAAATATACAGGATTCATCTATAGGTCAACTCTGGCTTGGGCCTGTTGTCCAAGCCTTAGCACTTCAGATGCCTATCTATTTACACTGCCAAGACTCTTTCCTATCAGTCAGCTTATCTTCTTTTGGTTTAGATGGTGTGCAGTGAAGGACCACCTTCTGATTTCCTGAGCACATGAATTGTAGTTTTCCTGTCAAGAGGAAAAACTTAATCCCTGCACTTCTTCTTTCCCACCCCCACATGATCAAACAGACCTGTACCAGGATCTGTCATGTGTCTGGAAACTTAATAAAACACATATAAAGCTAAGTCAACATCTGACAGATATTGGTGTATAGATACAAATAAGTGTACATACACATATGCATACATAATATGTATATACATACACTTAAAACACTTTAAAAAATCCAAAGTGTGAATGCAGCTGACATAAGCATGTTATAGATGCTGCTATCTCTAAATAACTTTCTTAAAAATCAATTGAAAACTGGATTCTTTAAACTTTACAGAAAGAATCCCCATAATCTTTTATATTTGTACCCCTATCTCTTTCAGTTATTTCTATTACAAATAATATTGAAAAGAAATAAAACTATTGTGCTACTTAAAACTGTATGAATTAATGAGGTCATTAACATAATAGCATCAGTGATCATAAAAGGTAATAAAAACTATGTTTCATTCAGCATTACCAGTTCAACTTTTAGGGCAGATTCAGTGAATCTTTCACAGGGAGCTGTAAACTTTTATTTTCTTCTGCCAGCCGGGATAACTGTTGCAAGAAAAGCATATTCATGCCTAAGGTTTAATCAAAAGTGGGGTTAGTATCCTAATTTCTGCCAGGAAGCAGTATCTCACTATCACTATCAGCAATAGCTACAAAAGACATCCATTTAATCAATTTATTTCCTAGTCACCCTGCTTATATCACCTTCTACCAGGGAAATCACTTTTGGGTCTACGATTGTTTCTTCACTGCCACTTTCTTCCGTGCACACAGACATTTATCTCAAGACTTCTGCATCTGAGCTCTTGGTCAAATAACTTTTTCTAATATAATCAGTTGCTTGTTCTGAGGGTGATTCTGGTCTTTGCATCTTGCTCATTCACTGAAGTTTGGAGACAGCAAGACAGGTGCCTTGTCAAGGACCTTTGTATTTTTTTTAATGTGCTTGCAGTAATACTGGGCATAGTTCATTGACTAGGGTATTTTTATCTGGGATTATACAGCTTTAGGACTTCAACTTTTTCTTTTTTCTTTTTCTTTTTCCTGTGGTAAAACATTGCTTATGAGGCACTTCGTCTCCTATAAAAATGGTTTTAAAATAGCTGCTAATTTTGTGTGGCTTGATTTAGACCTGTAACTATTCACAGAAGTATATCAAGAATTGACTTAAGTATTCCTTCTATTTCATCTTCCTGTCCTAATGATGAGCTCCTGTTTTAATGATGGCTATATGGAAAAAAAAAATTAAAGTTAAGTAGGGTGGTACTTATGGCCAAAACCAACAGCAGTTGACAGATGAGAAGTTTCAATATGTATTGACTTGAGTTGTCTATAAACTGATAACCCTAAAAATTAAAGGCTCTGCAGCCTTTATGCAATCTCCTGTGTCATCTAGTATATATTTAAATTCCTAAAATACCATATCACTTCAGCATAAGATTAAAGTGCAAAAAATATTATTTATTTTGCGATATTCCTGCAAGATTATATATATTAAAAAAACCCCATTCCAGTAAATTGTAGAAATATAAGAAATAAAAAAAAAAAAAAAACAGAAAAATCAGAAGAAACACCACCTCCCATTTGTCAGAATAGATGAAAAATAAGATCCCTGTGTGCCTTCTCTTTCAGACACAGGCTACCTGAAATAGTAAACTTACAGATTTGAAATCATCCAGTGTATGATGTGTGAATCTAAGTCAGTCTTATGGGTCTTGAAATATTTTCTACACTGCTTCTTCTGTTTGACTTCTCTAGCACTAATACCATAGTTATTTCAGAGATTATTCTTTCACCTACTTCTTCCATGTAGACACTGCTACACTACTGCCATACTAATGTCTATGTGTGCCATATAGAATGTAAGTGGAGTGGTATATAATAGTATATACCTTAACAGTGGTTAGCTCCAGTGAAACAGCTGAGCCACACCATGAGGACTCCTCTGGGCTCACTTACACTGCTTCTCAAAGGGTAGGGACTACACTTCTGAGGTGAAACCTCTGTCAGTGTACATTCTAAAGCATTAATCCTTACAAGGAAATTTCTAACCTCCCAGTAGGTAGAAACAGTAACCAATTAAAGTTTGCAGCATCGATAACTTAATAGTTCATTAAAATGAAAATGTAAAATAGAACATCCTCTTGTATAGTGAAGGGTGCAGATGGTTTAAATGATACAGTGCAATAGAAAGACTTGGCCTTTGCTCTGTTTCAGAGCTCTCTAGCAGCAGTTCAGCTCACTGATGCTAACCTGGGATCTCCTAGTAATTTCCTTACAGAAAACACGCTATGGAAGAATGGTTAATACTCGGGAAAGAAGTCCACTGTTAGGGAACATTTTGTCTGGAACTAAGAAAGCAAGGAGAGAATAATTCACAACCAGCCACTTGCCTCAGAGAACCACAGAAAAACAGAAAATAGGCACAGATAATTTTGCCTAAAGTTAGGCACAAATGTCAATATGTATATACACTAATCTGCCAATAAATATGAATACTTTTTACTTCTTTCTTAGCTCTCTTTCATCTTTAGTACTAAATTTTATTAGGATTTTAAATGCAAGTGTCACAGCAAATGAAAAGTGTGTCACCTTTCATAGGACTGTCTTTTGAGAGTATAGGACTATGGTTTTCCCTCAGGCATTTGGTACAATTTTACATTAAGTGTCTTCCATATTGCTGTTGGACTCATACAAATGTAGTATATCTGATGGAATGGCTAAGAGTCAGATGCAATAACATATCAGTACTTAACGTTTTTATAGATTTCAAGCTCTAGTTAGAAAAATGAGTAACTATTTGCCATATGAGAGCCCTATAATTTACCTAATGGGCTGCAATATATAAGTGGCACTACTATGTTTTGCCAAGAAGGGTAAAACCAAAGCTGTAGGAATACAAAGTAAAAATCTTATACAGCAATCAGCAAAATATTTGCCTTAAATAAAGTTAATAAAAAGAAAAAAATGTATAAGCGTGTTTACTATCCAGTTTAAGGCATTACTATGTACCCAAAACACATATTTGGGGCTAAACTTTATATCAACATCACACAGACTCCAATATTCAAAAATGCTTGCTTCAAAGCCCACAGACATATTCAGTTAATTTGTCTCTGCCATGATATCCGTTTTCACATTGATGTTGTGAAACTGTATCATGGTTGCACTGTCAATTATATCATGTCATGGCTGGACTATCAAGCGGTGGAGTTTTGGGGGTTTTTTAAATTGTTTGTTGGGGGAGGGGGAGTTATATGTTAATTGATGGTTTTAAAAGATATTATTTGCTTCTGATCAATTATTCTTCTCCCAACCATGGAGTTACAAAAAATGGCTTTTTGGAGTTTTTGAGTACATAATATTAACATTGTAATTTCTATTGCTCAAGTACAGATGTCTAGGTAAACATGTTTTCATTCAGCAAATGGCTTGCTTTGTTTGCTGTGGGTTAAACGTGTAAAAAAATACGGGCTTCATGGAAGAGAAAATTAAAAACTGGAAAAGTATTCTAAACCCAGGATAACATTTTTCTTCTGCTTATTACATAATCTATATTTAATATAGAGGTTCATACAGGGATCATGAAGACTTTGTCCTAAAAAAATTGAGAAACTATAGCCCTCTCTTTACATGATCTCCTGCCACCCCAGTTTAAAAATAGTCTTCCTCCTGAGAGTATGAGAGATCTGTTACTCTTTCCCTCCAGGTCAGGTCCCTCTTTACCAGATGCCACTTTCATGCTCACCTTTCCATTATAACCACCAGCTGCATCTTACTGAGCCCAGCTGGGCAAATTCCATGATTCTGCCTTCTGCTATGCTCTGGAAGAGTCAACAGACAAGCAGAAAAGTAGGCTGGGGCTTAAAGAAGGAGCAAATGCTGGTTTAACATTCAACATTTCTTTCTACTGGTTAGAAACTATAGAAAAGAAACCTACCTTTAAATGAGTGAGATGCACAAAAGCTGTAATGATAACTTTGCAGTCCTATACATGTTAGATTTTATTCCTGATTGATGAAATATGATGCTGTAAACAAGTCCATTTCTAAACATAGTTGTGGACACTTGGGTATATTTAGTAGAAAATGGCATTTATAACAGACTGTACCTATTGGATTATTCATAGCTCTTGATCTCTTCCTAACTAGCACTCCTTTTCCTTTTTTTTTAAAGAAACTACATTTTAGTCATACTAAAGTGTCTTATAGGATGAGTTTCCTGTATTAGTTCAAACAGATTCCATAAACGACAGCTGAATTCAAGTTAACAGTGTTGTAGCTGAAGATTTCCTTTACCCTTCAGTCTTACTAAAAAATACTGTTATTTCTGAAGCATATATGTGTCCTGATGAAATATTAATCTGTTATTTTATCTTTAAAATTTCTCCATAGCAATAGGGAATGGCATATATATGTATACATCTATACACACACTTAATACACACCTAAATTTCAGAAGTTTGGTATTGTAGGTGCATTTTGAAGGACATATAACTCCAAAAGTTGGTGGCAATTAATAACATTTTAGTGTACCTCCACTCTGAGAGAAGATAACATGCATTATGGAATCACTTGAAGTGCTGCTGAATAAATTGAGAGAAAATGCAAGAACTATTTTTTTAAATAATGAAAATGTCATTCAGCATGTACTTATATGAGAAAGCTTTCCTCATTTCTGTTTAAAAATAGAACTACTGAACTGCTTGAAAACTTAGAAATGAATATATTTGTTTTACTGGGGATAACTATCAAATTTGAATTTGTCACAAAAAGGTGTTTCTGGTCTAACTGTTTGCACTCCATCGTTTCTTCTTCTTTTCTCCTCCAGCATAACTGTACAACTATATTGGTAAGCAGGTGCAACCATGTGAACGTATGCCAGAAAGTTTTAGAAAGTAGCTTGATTTCCTGCTGTTCCTCACAAGAAGTGATATTTGTATTCTTATGCAGAACCTAGGTGAGGAAAAAAAGACAAAAATAATTATTATCTTACAAAATGATGCTACCATGAATATTTTCTTTTAAAGGACAATCGTCACTGATGGTTCCATGAGATTGTTGTCAATCTTTTGTTTAGGATATTACCAGCTTCCAGACAGAGATAAAATTAAGTTGTGCAGATTGATTCTGCTGTGTCACTGGGGATTCTGCCGTCACTCTTGCACTGGGACAGGCTCATTAAAGACTCAAGGATGAAAAATGTTATCAGAGCCTTTTTATACTTCTTGGCTGCTTTGCTTGCTAACAATTAATTTCTTTATCACCAGTGGGCTTACTGGTGATAAAGTAGCTGTGTTTTCTTATTCCCATGGGAAAGTTCTATAAAATACTTTGAAGAATATACAAAGGGAGGAGAAACAATTTGCTATACTCCATTCACATATCAGAAATTACAGAAAAAGGTATAAGATATGTAGTATTTTAAGAAACATAAATATAGTGCTGAAAAGTCACACGCTATCTATTTTTATTTTTGTTGAAAATTTGAATGCAACAAGAATAGTTGCCGAGGAAATATTTTCCCTTTTTAGTGATGAATTTTAGAAGGTGCTATTTGCTCCTGTAAATTTTCAGGACTGTTTGCTAATATAACTGGTATGTTAAAAGGTTTTTAAACAGTTTATGTTTATATACAAGAAGAAAATAAACATAATCTATTTTATTTTTTCCTTGAGGTACTTCAGTTACACAGGTAACAGCTACAGATGGTGATGATCCTTCTTATGGGAATAGTGCCCGTCTGCTTTACAGTCTCATTCAGGGACAGCCTTATTTCTCTGTGGAGCCAAAGACAGGTACTACAAATGATCTTGTAACTTTAAAACATTCATAGACTAACATAAAATAGATGCAAGCAAAAATGTCTTTCTTCATTTCAATACAAAGATCAACTGATACCACCCTATAGTTGTACATCTTTCTAGATCTAAAAAACCCCCAATTCTTTATTTCCCATAAGAAGTTGAAATTATTTCTCTCTAGAGAATCAACAATTTATTTAACAAATTATCTTCTAAAGGAGTTGGATTCTGACTACCCCATCCAACAAATGGACTTAAGAACACCGCTGGGTTAACAGCTCTGCAACTCATTAGGTGACATTCCTAACTATGTTGAAGAAACCACAGATATGTGACATCCCTCCAAAATCCTGATTTCTGTGGAAGAAAGATGGTTATATATGGTAGAGGAGATATATAGTGCATTTTGCTCCCCAGAACTCTAACTATGCAGAATGGATCTGTCATACAGCCTAGATGTTGCCATGAGTATTGATTCCCAGTATTAGGACAGTTGTGCTATGCACTGTCTAGAATGTAAATTCATAACTGTGTTCAGTGTTAACTGCGTCCATTTTATATCCATAGGTCAGATGTTGGGAAAAAATGGGACTATTATGTTATTATCTTATACTTTTCATTTTTAGGGGTCATCAGAATGGCTTCCCAAATGGATAGAGAAACAAAAGATCAGTATTTGGTCATCATCCAAGCCAAAGATATGGTTGGGCAAGCAGGAGCATTTTCAGCAACAGCCACTGTTACCATCAACCTCTCTGACATCAATGACAATCCACCTAAATTTCAACAGCGTGAGTATAGGCTACTTACAGTAGTTGAAGTCTTGAGGAAATTTAGATCTGCTGTTTTTCTGTTAAGTTCACTGGTAGGTCTTTTCAGAACAGGTCTGTGCTTTGACTGCAGCATACCAATTTAAATAAAAATAAAATGAAATAAAAATCCCCCACAAAAGCTCAAAAATGAGGAGGAAAAGAGATTGTATCATTACAAAACACCTCAAGCCTGATGTTTTTATCACTAGGCTTTGGAGACAAATTACTTACTAAACTGCTTTCCATATAGTTTGCTCTATCTAAGCCTAAAATCTGAGCAATGGGATATTTAGTAGCATTTTCACTCACCTTCTTTCTTTTTATCCTCTCTTCATTCTTTGCTGACAGATACCGTAAATGTTGAGGCAAATGATGTGACCCTCTCTGTCCAGAGAGTTTCTAGCAGATTTGGGAGCTGCTAGCTGGGCGGTCAGGAAGAACTAGTGAAATGCAGTTGGAAAGTGCTGCCCTCCACTGTTCTTTCACCCTGTTGGCTCTCCTTACCTCTTTACGTTAAAGTGCAGCTGAGAGACGAGGACTCACTAGTGGGAAGGTTGCCACTCCCTGTCCCCAAGATCTATCCATAGTCGGATTAGATCCATTGCTCTAATAAAAGTTTGGGACTTTCCCCAACTTTCTGAGAGCCTCGGGCCATCATAGCTACAGCAGCTATTAACCATGGCAGTTCACTAAACTGTGCCAGTATTTGTTTCTTTAGGACTCTACTATATGAACGTCTCTGAAGAGGCTCCTGTGGGAACTACTGTAGGCAAAGTCTTTGCAGAAGACAGCGACATAGGGGAGAATGCAGCCATGAATTATTTCATTGAAGGAGATAGCTCAGATACTTTTGACATCATTACTAACAATGAGACTCAAGAAGGAATTATCTTATTAAAAAAGGTGAGATCTCAGAAACTTTCTTTAAAAAATCTCTAAAAACTAGAAAGAACCTCCTCAAGCAAGGTAGATGTTTAAAAAAGGCCTATTGCTTTGGATTCTACTATTTTTTCTTTCTTCAGGCTTTGTGATTTCATTGGGATATTGGGGGATAAAAAGAAACATGCTTTTCTTTCTGTTTACTTTTTTTAACTCATTCCTATTACTGCTGAATACAATAGTGGCAGTCAAAGTATCTTAATGTTACTCCTAGCTGTGCAACACAGTGTATCCCATTGTGAGAAAATGTTCTATCTCTTCTGTGCATCATCTGTAAAATCTTTATCAATAAATTGTACACAATATTTCCTCACTTCCAACACCTCCTGTTAAATTTAACTGAAGCCAGAATGTGTTACAGTATTAGATATATTGACAGTGGAGTTTTTGTTGTGACATAGCTTTGAAAAGACACTAAACACACTAAAAAAGACACCAGTTTTTGAATTAAGATATATAAGAGGCTTTGATACTGTGTAATTCATTTTGGAATTGCATAGGAAGATTTCTGGGTTATCTGGGTCATCATCTGAAATGATGATAGAGTTTGACAGTCTAGTGAAATCCAGGACCCTGCAGAACTGAATGCGATAAATTTGGTGGCTTGTTTTTTGTTGTGGGTTGTTTTGGGTTTTTTTTCTTTTTTCTTGGATTTATTACAATTCAGGAAGGTATTTATTTAGCATTTCTTTTTTTTTAATTACAGAAGATAATGACCATCTAAAATAGTAATATAACTATGTGTTTATTAAACACTCATTTTTGCCTTCTGGAATTTATTTCCTTTACAGACTAAATTTTAACATACTCAACTGCTACAGATAAACTGATTCACTCTGTTTATTTAAGAGTAAAGAATAGTGTTCACTAAGGCTACATCTATGTTGGAAATAAAAGTACTAATAGAATAAATTGTTTTTCTTAGGGCTGACATTCTATGGGAAGACTTCTTTTACAGTGATGTTTAACTGTAACATTAGGGCTAGCCTACATGTGAAAGCAAACAATTAGCATAGCACAGTTTAATTTTAGTGTTTTTAACATAAAAAAGAAATCTTAGAAGTAACTATATTTGAAACATTCCCAAAAGAAGAATAGCACTATTTTGTCTTTAATCTCAGTCCACTTATTGAACTGTATTTAATTCAAATGTAAAGAAATATTCCACATCTCATTCTCTTTCTTAACAGAGAGTAGATTATGAGAGCAAGAGGAGATACAGTATTGAAGCAAAAGTTGTAAACAGGTATATTGATGACCGTTTTCTGAAAGATGGACCATTTGAAGACAAAACCATTGTCAAAATCAACGTGGAAGATGCTGATGAACCTCCAGTTTTCACCTTGGACAACTATGTGATGGAGATTGCTGAAGGGGCTGTGAGTGGCTCACTGGTGGGTGTTGTAACTGCTAGAGATCCAGACGATGATGACTGCCCAGTCAGGTACCTAACTTAAAATGTGAACAGGCCTCAAATATAAATGTAGTTGGGATTTTCAAAGCCTATTTCTGTTCCTTACCTTGTCTCGTGATTACAGTTAATCATGCTTTTGTTGTGATAGCCTAGGTTATTCTAGGTGTTGTTGTTTAACCCTGGTAGGCAGCTAAGGGCCACACAGCTGCTCACTCACTCCCCCACCCGTTGGGATGCAGGAAAGAATCAGAAGGGTAGAAGTGAGAAAACTAATGGTTTGAGATAAAACCAGCTTAATAATCAAAAAAGGAAGAAACAAAGGGAAAACCACAAAGGGAAAAGAACCCACAACAACCCCAAGAAAAACAAGTGATGCAAAAGAACCCAAAACAATTGTTCACCACGAGATGACCAATACTCAGCCAGTTCTCGAACAATGGCAGACCTTCCCAGTTTTATTTCCTAGCATGATGTCATGTGGTATGGGAGGTCTCTTTGGTCAGTTAGGGTCAACTGTCCCACCTGTGTCCCCTCTCAACTTCTTATGCACCTCCAGCCTCCTTGCTGGCAGGGTGGTATGAGAAGCAGAAAAGGGCTTGACTCTGTGTGAGCACTGCTCAGCAATAACTAAAACATTCCTGTGTTATCAATACTGTTTTCATCACAAATCCAAAACATAGCCTCATATTAGCTACTGTGAAGGAAATTAACTCTATCCCAGCCAAAACCAGCACAGGAGGTTAAATTCTGACCTCTAACCCAAAATCTAAATAAATGAGCTTTGTTTGTGCACCTTTGAGATGAGATAATATTTTAAACAGTGACCCAGAAGAGACTGTGCATAGCAGCAGAGCTAGGGCATCACAGCCAAACCTGTAAGTGCCTGAAGGTATTCCAGTTCCCCCAGTTCCTAATAACTTCTGGAGATATGGAGAAATGGACTCATCACTGGGAGGGAGACACAGACCAGCCCCACTGACTCATGCATGGCTCCTCTCAGCTCACCATGACAAAAATTTACCACAATTGCCCCACAGAGATATTATATAGAGTCCCCCAGGCTTTTAATTTTGTAAAATAATTTTGCTGTCTCTTAAGGGAGAAAACAGGTAATAAATCTTTAACATGGGATTTTATAATTAAAATAGCTTCTTGATTTACTTGATGTCACTATGTACTGCGCAATTCAGACAAACTAGACAAACTCACTGTGGATGAGACACAAAATAATTTATGGTGTATAAATTCCTAATAGCAGAAATATATACATATGTATATATATTGCTACCTATAGTCATGGCGTCAGAGGTTTAGTCAATGCAAGGTCATTTGTTATGATTTTACATTCATTTACTATTTAGTAAGCTAGTCATAGGTTAAATTAAATAAGAATAAATAAAAATATACATGTACATTTTTTTCCCCTAAAAAATGTACGTGTATACACTTTGTGGTTTGTTTAGATGACTGCAACATCTCTGGCAAAACATTTAGCACATTGCCTATCTATGACTTCTTAGTTTGAAATATTTTGATGGACCTTGCTACAAAGTGAATATGTCTGTATAGTCCCAAAACAGTGATGCATATATTGCATCACTCAATTTTTTTAAAATAGGTTATGTCACTTCTGTTTACTGGGCTAAGTGCCATGCATATGAATCTAATTTTAAAAACATTGTTATGATAAATGACAGCAGTTGCTTGTAATATAGAAAACCAGCTGTGCTGCCCTGTGGACCCAGTTTTAAAAAAAACAAAGTAAAAAAATACATGCAACAAAACCTCACTACATAAATAATAAAAAAATGACTAAAAATATCCAACATAGATTTTCTGAAAATTATCTATCAAGAATCAGATTACCAAAAAACACCCCAAACAACACACAACACCAATGTCAGCTTCGGATTCAGAGGATGAAGAATACTCACATAAAAAAAATAATTAAGAAATTGAATTGTAAATCCCTAAACTAGAGGTTTATAAATGTCAGATCTTTGGCTCAAATGATAAGAACTTTCACTGACTGTGTTGTGTTGGTTCCTTGATTTATCCTCTGACTGATTTTCAAAACAGACAAAATGTAAATATAAATAACAAGTTAGAGAGTCATCCAACTGCTGGCAAATAATCTGAGCTGGAGTCCTAAGTGCCAACAAGAGATAGAAAGACTTTGTCAAGCACAATTAAAGGTACAAAAAAAGAGGGAATAGTTGCATGTGGGAATTCCAAACTCGAGTGGTAAGAACCTTTCAACTCTTCAAACAGGTTTAATTTCCATGAACTAGACTCCACTAGGAACTATGACATAGAGTCTTTCTTTTTTATGTTATGAAAGATATCGGTAAATACCCTTTCTATTTGAACCAATATCCTTGGTGTCTTTTTCAGTCTGTCTCTGGCCTGTGACCAGTGGTTAGACTTTAACAATTTGAATGGTATGTATGTATGTGCACATGTGCATGTCCACATACGGACATAGCATCCAGAGCCTTTTCAGTGAAGACTCAGGAACACTGGACTCATTTGTAATCATCCTCTGCATTAGGATTTTGTACCCTGCCTAGGTGTCACCTCATTACAGATAGTTGTCTGTCTTCCTTTATAATGCCCATTCCCTTGGCATCAGAGCATGTCAGCAATGATAAAATAGATTTGTCATTATACCTCCACTTAGCTGTTAGTGTTATTCATTTCACAAGTGGCACTTTTGCTGTTTCTTTTCAACGAAGTCATTCACCTGCTGTGAGCCTGACTTAGAAGAATGAATAATGCATTTCAGATTCAGTTCACATTAATATAGATCTGAGACATATTTAGTTTTATAAAAAGAAGAGCTTTGATCTTGGCAGCAGTGAATTTTAAATGTTTATAAGTGTACATTTTTCATGATTTCTGAGTTGTTGCAGCACACATTTATATGTATATATGCGCAACTCTGTTTTCTCAACTGACAATAGCTTTCTATGTCCTTGCCTCTGATGGAACACTTCACTATTAAGGAATCTCTTTACTTTTTTTGGTGCAGGTACTCTATTGTCCATGGCATACATTTAAAGAGATTGTTCAGCATCAATGAACACAATGGAACAATCATTACAACTAAACCTCTGGACCGAGAGATAGCTTCTTGGCACAACATAACTGTTACAGCCACAGAAACAAGTGAGTAAGAAATTTAAGGAATGCTGTGTTTTATGTACTGTGAACTGTAATTATCTTCTGAATATGCCTTCTTTTAAGTGGGGAAAACATGCTTCTTTCTCATTATATTACTGTTGCTTGCTACATTAAGGAGCATTATTAAAATGATTAGTTAAATAGAAGTGGAACGTATTTGAGCTCCAAGGTCCTATGCTCTTTCATAAAAGATGACCTTATAAAAAAAGAAAGGAAATTGTAATAAGATAGAGACTGAAACACTTTCAAGTTACACTGTAGCATATGAATTGCTCCTGCAGTGCAAGATCTTATGTTAAATTAGACCCTGGTTAATTTCACACCAGATTTTTGACTAGTGTGAAATTAGCCAGGGTCTAATTTAACACCAGTCAGAAACCTGTGGCTCATTAATTGTGAATGTAAGGCCTAAATCAGCTAGAGTTCTCTTCAGTGACAATTAAATCTGTGAAGCATCCTTTAGATAGATTTCACCTGTCAGTTTGGTTTGAAAGTCAAATGCAAATTGCCTGTTTGTGCTTTTGGTGAACTGCTTTCCCTAACTCTGCGACAACACTCTAGAAAATTAACAGCTACTGATTTATAAGGCAGTTTAACAAGTTTATTGGGATATTATTTACAAACTAATCACATCCATCATCAGAAGGAGAAAAAACATATGAAACTAGAGGCCAATCAATAAATCAGACAGGTTTTCCCAAATACTTTTAGCATGTTTTTTGAACCTGAATCTCAGTTAAATGCTATTTATTGCTGATTTCTTTAAACACGTATTCATAAGTTACACTGATCCCAAAAAGGAGCATTTCTACATATATATAGAATATTACTACTATAAGTTTAATATAGGACAGTTAGTAGCCATTTTCACTGAAGTCTTTATTTTGTGTTTGGAAATTGATAGTATTTTCTTCTTTTTAGACTTCTCTGTGAGTTATTAAGAGTGAATGTATTTTACTTCTCATGTTGTTGGGCAGCTGGCAGGCGTTGGTAAAATTGCTCTCTGGCATATTTTTGTCATGTCTTGAATAGCACTATGGAAACACAGCAGGATGACTTTGGTCTGGAATTTTCTGTTTAGTTAAACAATAAAATAGGAAAGAGCCAAATGTACAAATGAAAAGTGTCTCCTGCAGCAAAAGAAAGCGAGTCTCTCACAGTAATGAAAGTTATTGTAGAGAAACCGAGCCCTCATTATCTTCATATTCTTATTCTTTATTTCTTTAATGATGATAAGGTCACTGTCTATAACACTGTTTTCAAAAGCATTGAAGTTAGGTCACGTTGGTCTGGGCATACCTGAAATGATTTATATTATGAACTAGTAACATTTTATTCCATGAAATATAGTCATAACATACACTGCGTGTATGAGACTTTTGGTGGATGACATTGTGGCTCCACTGAAGCCAAATCAGAATGCCATCCAGACAAGATACTCATTGCAGCTGAGACAGATACTGAAACTGCATTACAACAGCAAGCTCCCTACAGGCCTAATGAGGTACTAGCATTCATAAAGAACACAAGCCTCTTCCCTCCTTTACAATGACAGGGATAAGAGATTAGTAAGAGAAGCTTACCTGTGTTATTGCAGACCTGTGATGTGGATCGTCCTATCCTCATATGATTGATATAGCATGTTTTAAAGGTATCCAGAAGTAGATCTAATTCATTGGACCTTAAATGCAAGCAGTTGGAACCTTCAATCTGTTGAGTCTTATTCTACTTTATGCTTAATATGGTTCTAGCTCAAGAAAAATCAAGTTTCCATTGATCAGTTTTTACTCGGTTGTAATCAGCTTCCACCTAGTACAAGGATGAAGCATAAACAAGAGCATTCTAACTATGCATGAGAGCAAGAAATCCTAAGTCATCAGCTTTACTCAACACTGATTAAGTGTGTCAGATGAAGACTGACTGACAAGTAATTAATTTAGAAGAGGAATATCTGCTTCAGCTTTCTCTCTATTGAACTACAGATGACCAACAAAAATTCCCAATGATAACAGCTGGCTTGAGCTTACTTTGATACTCATTTCTCTATACGCCCATTGGAAAAGTGCACTACCAGTCATAAGCAGACTTATCCACAAGAAACAGCAGTCATTTTCCAATTGGGTCTTGCAGATGTCCTTTCATAGTGGGTTCCAGACCTGTGACATGACTACAGAACTTACAGGTCTTTGAAGGTTTCAGTCATGCACCATATCATCAATTCAATATTTAATTGTCACCTCACTTTGGTCATACATGTTTCTGTTGACAGACTTCTAACTTTTTAAATTAGTCCTTTAAAAAAAAAAAAAAAAGTGTTCATTTCCTTTAGGAAGTAAAGAAATTTGATTTAGCCTAAATTATCATTATAACAGCTATTGTTATTGTTGCTGTTATTATTAGTAGTACTACAAGTTTCCTTTTACTGGCTGATGACAATGTTAAGCTTTCTTTAATCCCCTGCAAGTACTGAGTTCTACTTTGTCTCTAGAGATGGACACTGCTTTTCTTTTCACACAGCTCCAAAATAAGCAAGTTACTAATTTTGGTCCCTAGTAATTAAAACATCTTAACAGCTTAATTCTTCACACTGATCCATCCTATTGCATTTGTTATCCTCTTCTCTCAGACCTTGTTTTTCAAGTTCTGATCTCTCTCATGAAGATTATAACAAAGAAGTTTTCTGCTCATTGAAAGATCTTTAACCTAATGTAGGCTATGAGTACAACAGCTGTATTCAAATTCTGAAAAATATTTTCCCATGTAAGGGATAAAAGGCAAAATAAGTGTTGCCTACCATCTTCCCCAATTACATTCTGCTTTGCCCAAAATCTTCACTAAATATTTACCAGACGCTGATTCCAAGAGTGTCTTTGTAAAGTGTTGCTCCCTCCCAAAACTAAACACCTGTGATTTCAGGAAAATTAAAAACTTCTGTACAGTTATCTTCCAACATCAATGTGAGAAATGTTTTTTCTTGCCATTTAAATATATGCTGACGGAAAAAGAAACAAACAAAACAATCACAACACAACAACCCAAATACAGTAAGGAAGTAGAAACAAGACTATTACCAAAAATAAATCAAAAAGAAAGATAATTTGGTAAAAGAAAACAGATGTGAATGACAGCTCTAGGCTGAAAGGTGCTATCTTAATGTTTGTGCAAGCAAAAGGTAGGTTTGAAAGCCAATATAGTATCCATGAATCTTATGAACAAGCAAGTTAGAAATAGGCCAAGGTAGCTGGGTCCTTCCCATGTAACTTTGTATTCAACTGAGGCCACCAAAGGTGTTCCCAGCCTCTCAATAAGTGTTACAAAGTTTTCCTTTCAAAACCAATTCAGCCAAATCTCTGCCCTACATATCAGATTCTGACTTAAGTAAAAGAGGTTAAGTCCTACATTCTTTGTGTTATTTCTAAAAGGAATTTGTTCTACTTTTTATGTATATTTAAAAAATAAGCTCAGCACTGTTTCATTGCCTATTATATGGATGTTGAGATTCAACAAGAGATATGTCATCCCACAAAGAAATACTTTTAAGATGACTCTGACAGATCATAAGCTTTGGTAAATTAACACAACTCTAATGATTTCACAGAAGGAATAGCAATGTGAAACTGCTGAGTATCTAGCCCTTTATCTCTGTGGTAGTTGTTTTTACTGCCATTTCCTTTGGCAAAAGTCTCAAAGCTATCAGCACAGATTCCATAAGATCCAAGAAAACAAATGTTTGCTCCAAGCAACTAGTGAATTATACATTAAAAAAGCAATGTAAGAACCAACCAAACCCATACAGTTTGAAGTGAGGCAGAAAGGAGTATATTTTGTTTTTCTCTTAAAGGTCCATTTGACTAATTTAAGAAAATGCCTTAAGGACTTCTGAACAGTCAGAGCAGTGACACTAGCACCCATCATAAGGCATTTTTTAACACATATAACGAATATTCTTGTGAGTGACATAATTTGGTTTAGACAGAGCAGATTGATAGATATTTAGGTTGATTGATAGATATTTAGTATTCCTGTAATGTCTTAAGATTATTTTATTCACTGGAAGAATGTCCTCACCATGGTCCATACCCAACCCATCAAGTTAATGTGAATGTTATTGTTGCAGTGAACCTTCTTGCCTACTAGAGGAATAAATTACATTGTGAGGAAGGCAGACATTTCTCAGAGCTATGCCATGTAAGTGAGGGTTTCATGTGCTGATAGGCAAAGGACTTCTGAGAGGTATTCAGTATAGAATCACAGAATCATAGAATCATTTAGGTTAGAAAAGACCTTTAAGATCATTGAGTCCAACTGTAAACCTAACACTGCTAAGTCCGCCACTAAACCATGTTTCTAAGTTCTACCTTCAGGAATGGTGACTTCACCACTTCCCTGGGCAGCCTGTTCCAATGCTTGACAACTCTTTGGTGAAGAAATTTTTCCTAATATCCAATCTAAACCTCCCCTGGAACTACTTGAGGATGTTTCCTCTTGTGCTATCACTTGTTACTTGGGAAAAGAGACTGACACCTCACTACAACCTCATTTCAGGTAGTTGTAGAGAGTGATAAGGTATCCCCTCAGCCTCCTTTTCTTCAGGCTAAACAATCCCAGTTCTCTCAGCTGCTCCTCATAAGACTTGTGCTCTAGACAGTTCACCAGCTTTGTTGCTTTTCTCTGGACATGCTCTAGCACCTCAATGTCTTTTTTGTAGTGAGGGACCCAAAATTGAACACAGTATTTGAGGTACAGCCTCACTAGTGCCAAGTACAGGGTGACAAGCACTTCCTTAGTCCTGCTGGCCACAGTATTTCTGATACAAGCCAGGATTCTATTTGCTTTCTTGGCCACCTGGACACACTGCTGGCTCATATTCAGCCAGCTGTCAAACACCCCCCCCAGGTCCTTTTCCATTGGGCAGCTTTCCAGATAGTCTTCCCTAAGCCTGTAGCATTGCCTGGGGTTGTTGTGACCCAAGTGCAGGACCTGGCACTTAGCCTTGTTGAACCTCATAGAATTGGCCTTAGCCCATCAATCCAGCCTGTCCAGATCCCTCTGTAGAGCCTTTCTATCATCAAGCAGATCAACACTCCCACTCAACTTGATGTCAGCTGCAAACTTACTGAAGGTGCACTTGATGCCCTTGTCCAGATTGTTGATAAAGATATTGAACAGAACTGGTTCAAATACTGAGCCCTGGGGAACACCAATTGTGACCAGCCACCAACTGGATTTAACTCCATTCACTGCAACACTTTGGGCCTGCTCATCCAGCCTAAGTTTTACTCAGTGAAGAGTACACCAATCCAAACCATGAACAGCCAGTTTTGCCAGAATACTGTACCTGCAGATCTTCCTTCCCTTAGTTTCAGGTGACAAACATTTTTATTACATAAACAATTTTTTTCAGCCTAGTCTACATACAAATTTTGTACCATGAAACTAGCATAGTTAGGTCTGGCTTTTCCTTGTGTGAGGCAGTTATAACAATATAACCTTGTGTAAATGCAGGAAAAAAGTGCCTTATATTAGCAGAGTTTATTTTCTTTTTCATATGGGAATAAGCCATACTGACATAGTTTTTCCATCTAAAGCCAAAGTAATAAAGTGGCTTTAGATATATACAATAATAAAGTATGCTTGCATAACAGAAGCAGTACAAAATGCATAGGAATTAATCCTGTTGTACAATTAATACTTGGAACAAAGCTATAAGCTCAGTCTATGAAGTCTATCAGCAGTAATGCTTTAGACATGCCTGGGCAAAAATCAGACTTCTTCACACATACATATTTGGAGACCAGTGGATAGAACAGCTCTGTTGTCCAAAATTCAAAGTCTCAGCTTTCTGGGTAGGGTGGTGTATCAGTGTCCACTGATACTCCATGTCTGGTAGTGGCAGAAACATTTTTAAAGCATGTGAATTTTGGTGACATTTTCTCCCAAAGCTTCAACATTTCAAAATGCTAAAGAAGAGGAAGAGCAATAGAATTTCTTAAAGAATTGTCACCAATCATTATAGTATCCATGATGTTAAGTAATGTAAGAAAGTGCAGCCACATCCTTGAGGTGCTCCAGCCCTGGACCCTCCTGCTCAGCTGCTGGAGCCCAACCTGGTGTCTGGGGACCCAAGGCCTCTGCTCAGGCTAAGGGATGTGGCTGATGCTTTAGTGTTTGCAGACTCAACCTGTAGCAAAGATAAGCACATGTCCCAGACACACACACACACAGAGGACACTAAGACAGCAGGTCACACAGACTGCCACCGACAAGGGACTGCCTTCAGTAGCGCCTGCATACAGGACTTACATAAACTGCAAGGACAGCTAAGTCCCCTCCTTCTCCTCAGATGGAGAGGCAGAAGGTCACTAGTGCAGGCACACACACATCAGTCTCCAGGTTCATAAGCACATGCACACTCATGGATCCCATCAGCACCTGCATGGAGCCTCTGTCAGCCTGACACCCCTGCCTGGATCCCAGGTCTTATTATCTGCTTCATGGGTCCCCAGCTCACCATCTAGTCCATGCTCTATGCTTGCTGGCAAACCCACAGCACTCACACACTCATCCCTCATACACCCCACTATGGCAACTGAGGCACAGACTCTCCATTGAAGTGCAGAAAAAAAATCCTTTATTATTACAATGGTACATACTTATGCTCTCATTATGCTCTGGCTACCTTAGCTCTTCATGATAAGCAAATCAGCAACTAGACAGTCATCAACCCTCTCCCAAAACAGTTCCATACATTCTCCAAGCTGACTTATCTTTCTTCCAAGACCTGTTTCTCCTCCAAGCCTTGCTGCTTCTCCAGGCCAGCGCAAAGCAGAGCTGGCACTTCTCTAAGCCAGCACAGAGCGCCTACCTGGCTCACCAAGCAGAGTTCTCTCAAGCAGAGCTCTCTACCTTTGCTGAGCTCCCAAAACAGAGCTCCCCCAACCAATGTCGATTTGGCTCTTAAGTATTGAATCTCCCACAGCTGTGCAGGGCTGACAGGCCAATGCCGACTTGCCTCTTAATCATTTACCAGTAACACATGATTCAACTCTTAACATATTGAATCTTCCACAGCTGCGCAGAGCTGACACTCCCACACCCCACATTCACAGGTCTGCCCCTGAGCACCTCACCTGGACTCAAGGACCCCCTACTCACTGTTGAGTCCAGCTTAAAGCTTGCTAATGAAAACATACACAGACCCGCTGCATACCCAGTTTGGGGAAGATACAGACACTTGTGCCCTGCACTCCCCACTCAGTCCAGTAGCCGGCACCATAGGCCAGGGGCGCCCACATCCCTGTCTGACTCCAGTAGCTTGCACCAGTTCTCACTCACACACACACACAGGTCTCATCAGTAGCTGGTACTTAGTCCCTGAAGCACATGTACACACATACAATGATAGAGAGTGAGATTATGCAGAGAGATATCTAAGAAAAGATTTAACAAGATATAAGATGATATGACTGACCAGGCACAGGGCTCAGTCAGACAAGTGTACTGACTAGCCCTGTTATACCCCTTTCTGTCTGCCTCCTCTTTGTTCCTCCCTGCACATCCCCCATGGGTGTGTACACCTCCACTGATTCCAACCCCCCTCTGGGTCTGCAGTCCCTCTGGTTTACAGTCTTACCAGTGGCAAAGTCCAGGTTGATCTACCTGGAATTGTTGTCCTGTGGTTTCTGGATAACCCATCAATTATTATGAGGTTTTTTCCTTGTCATTGTCTCCATGTTTGCTTTGTCAGGTCTGTATCTTGGTATATTTTGGGGTTTTTTTTCCCCTTTTTTTCCCTCAGTTTCCCAATTGATAATGTCTCTGATCTGATAACCTCGCAGGAATAAACTTTCTCACACTCTTACATGCCCCCATCAATTAGCGTGCCTGACTAGATTTGATTCTCATCACCTCGTCCCTTATCATTTGTCCCTCAGGTTTGTGTCCCTCTATGTTTTTCTTTATGGTTTCCTCCTTTTCTTATTAAACCCTGTTGCATTGAATAAGCTCCTTGACCAGATACCCTAAGAGGAGCAGACACTCCATCCACATACCCTTACACGACTAGTACAGTAAATTGTTCTACGTACAAAAACCCCTCATTTAATTTCTACAGATCAGATTTTATTCTTTACATTTAAATCAGTTTCTGACTTGGTAAATGAATAAGTGAATAAATAAAAAAATTTACATTAAATATCTTCACATATTACAAGATATACTATTATAATCTAATGTGATGGATTAGTGAAAAAAAAAAACAAAAACAAAATCCCACCATCTCTTGTAAACAGAACTCCAGAAAAAAAAAATAAAAATCCTTCTTTGTATGTGTAGGATATATTTGAACTTATTAAAAAGATTTAGTATAAAATGTGTCTATAAGTCTTGGTGACTATTTTCTTCTCTACAGAATATAAGTAAAATTTTCTAATGCCTACATTTAAAATATGTAGTAGATTATAACTTCTGAATTCTGTCTTTTTTTAACCACTAGGAAATCCTGAAAAAATTTCAGAAGCAAATGTGTATATCCAAGTTCTCGATGTTAATGATCATGCGCCAGAATTCCCCAAATATTATGAAACATTTGTTTGTGAAAATGCGGTTTCTGGACAGGTAAGTGTGAAGGAGTTAACTAACCATCAGCTTTCTCATTACAATGAAGATTTGGTCTGAGATGTTACAATTTCTTTAATATTGATTATTTCAGTGCTGTAAGTACAGGCTGTATTTTATCTATTGTAAAATCAGTTCTGTTGGTATGTGTATAGTTTGAATTTTAGATTTCAGAAGACTGATATGTATTTTTACCCCTTTAAAACAAAATCAATACACTTATTTGTCTGCCAAAACAGGTAATGGAGAAATACAAACAGAAATTTCTTAAACAATACCAACTTAAAACACAGATTTGATTCATGTTCACGTCACAGAAGTTAAAACTAGGCCTGATATTTACAGCAACAGCATAATGTAGTCTGGAACAACCAGAATTAGACCAGATTCAAACCAGATTCATTGTGCTCTTTGGTTAGAAATAATTTATTGGGAACCAAATTCCAATCCTGTCTAGTTCAGTGGAAATTTGAAGATCTTTAAGTCACGGTCCTTGCAACACCTTTCCTAGATGAGAGTTTATGAGATTGCCCTATTAAGCATCCTTCCCTGGAGGATTTTTTTCATTTCCTACTCACCCCCCAGGCAAATGGGGTCCATCAGTCAGCTACCCTAACCCCCCAGGTACACTGCTGACTCTCCATTTTCCTCCACCCACTTTCCTCTACAGCTTTACATTTTTCTTAAGTAATCCTGTTCTACAGCCTAAACTCTAAATTATGCAATTAGCATGACACCAGGATCCACACAGGAGTCTAAAAGAAAACTGCAAGAGGAAAACTAGGATATTCAAAATTCTCAAAAAAAAAAAAAAAAAAAAAAAGAATCAAAAGGAGCAACAAAAAAAGCAACAACAAAAAGCTATAAACAGAAAAATCTATGTTTTTTCACCACTTTAAAACATTCTTTGGGCAGACGAAAGAGACCTTTTCAATATTTGTGATAGTTCCATTGAAACATTTTGTTGTTTAGATTTCTGAATCACAGAGCCTTTCTTTTTACACCAGCTTGGTTTGCTTTGACCTTGATTAGTCTGCAGTTAAATAAAGTTTTCTTTGTAGCAAAAGCAATTTCTTTATAGTTTTTTCCCATCCATTTATAAATGTTTTTATTAACAGTTGGTTTTTTTGTTCTGCATTTGGTAGTTTTTGACTTTGCAAAGGCTACCTCTGGTTCAGAGGGACTTGGATCAAGCCATTTCTTTTGGTCTTTGGGTAACACGTCGTCAAATCAAAGTACAGGCATTAAAGCAAATGCCACTTCATGTTCCTTGTCTTCAAGGCACCATGAATAAAATATGGAAGCTTATAAAATGGATATTTATAATCCATGTTTTGGACTTACCTATAATATAAAAATGGAGGTGATTTATTTCCCAAGGTTTTTATCATTCCATAGTTGTCTACTGATAAATAACATCTTTATGCTAACCTGTTATTGGCTACTTTTCAATAACAATCAAGTATATATATATATTAAGTATTTTGAGAATCACTGGAGAAAATGGCACTGTAAAGAATAGTAGTAACAATAATAATAAACTCTTTGAGCATAAGATACAAAATCATTCCTCTTTAACATTGTAATATCTGAATGAAGGATGAGCATGATCTTTTACAGACAGGCAAAATGTTACTCTAGATTTTATTTTTCTTGGTATTTTTTTTTTTCCTTTTTAATTACTATAGGTTTTTGAGAGTCACAGGCATCTTCAGTTTAGCCTCTGGAGACCATGACAATAACGTTAAACAGTCTTCTCATTAAAAAATGGTCTTAGGAAGAACAACAGGAAATTGCTACTGAAGTACATAATTGTCACAGTCAGAGTTTATCATATTTTTTTCAATGTTTATGATTTAAAACAGAATTGATAGTTGATGTATCTCCTTCAGTGCTATTCTTTTTTTTAACTTTATACTCACAGAAAGAAGGTTCTTTATTTTCATCAGCAAGAAGCCAAAAACTTCAAAAGTTATTTTATGAATGGCCTGGTTGTCTACTGAACAACACAATTCACATTTCAGAACAATCAGTTTAAGCAGTTGAAGGGCTTAATCATGACATTACATATGTTTTCTTTCTTAACCATATTTCTGCAATCAACTCCAAACAGCTCAGTTATCTTCTTACATGTTATGAGTTGAGATCAAAGTTTGTAGAGATACTCTATCGCATTTCAATGTCTAAAATAGCTATCCATTTACTTGGAAATTATATGCTGAGAGATATTCTCAGAGATGTTCTGAACTTCTGGAATTCACTCCCTTTCCTGATCTCAGCTGAGTTGTGTATACTTTCATGAGGCATTCCAAAATATTTTTGCATCCCCCCGATTATAGGGTCTGGGAGAAAGGAAGGATAGGCACTGCAGAGGGAAAGATGCTGTCAAAAACCAAATTGTCTTATTCGAGTGCCTTTTTCTTGGTGTCTGGTTTACAACAAAAGCAACGTAGAGTCATGTGGCAATTAAGTTACTTTTACACAGCCTTAGAGTATACTAAGTTAAGATGAAGGATGTGAAACACATCATGAATAAAACTAATTGTTGTCCTAATTATTGAAACTCATAGGCTGTTAATGGTAGCTTCAGTCTAGAGAAGAAGGCTTGTTTTGATGTTTTGGATTTTCTGAAAGGTTATCAAAAATTCTTTGTCTACTTTTATTGCATGAGTGTTGATCTTCACGACCCTGTAGAGTGGTTTTGTCAGAGTTACAGACATGTTTAGTATAGTGTCCAAAAGACATTCAAACAAAAGGATTACATTTTGGTCTGTGAGAATATAATCTGAAATATGGCAATAAAAATAGATGTAAAGGAGATAGATAGGTGTTTTTTGGCACCATTCTAAATCCATTCATCGTGTTTATTAGACATCTTGGATGGATTTTTCACTATCCAGTTCATGTTACAGTTCTGTAGTGTCCTATAATCCAAAAGTCAGCTGTATGCTAACCACAACTAAAGTTTCCTTTTGCACATTGAAAAACCACTTTCACTGCACCACCAGTATTAAATACATTATTTTCAAAATGACTTGAACATGAAAATTGTTATGTAAAATAGACTTCTATCCTACTACAGCTATAGCTAGTATCAGATCAAATAGAACAATATTAATAAGGCATCCAAATCCGTGATTCCCTTTCGATTGCACCTTCTGACCTTATAACTGTATGAAGACATGGTAAATGATGACCACAAGGTGGTATCAATTCTTTTTAGTTACCCTTTATGTATGTGTATGGTAACTACAGACTGTTGAATTCTAAAGGAAATGTTCTATAAGAATGATCAGAACACAAAGTGGACCAAATCTGTCTCAAATGTAACACTAGAGACATCTCAGCAGGAATGTATTTGACCCAGAAAGCTTAATTCCCAATTAATTAATAAATTAACTCACCCTGAAACTGCAGCCTAAAAGTTTGATGTAATCTATATCAAATATCTCACATGATGTATAAGCAAGCTGACCATTCAGAACGTACCTATTTGTATGCATGGCAATTTCAGCCCTTTTGTGGATATTGGTCTTTCTTCATATCATGCAGGAAACATATTTCATTTACAAAAAATATCTGAGCAGTAGTGATAAGAAAATAAAAAGTTAAAAAGAAAAAAAACAATGAAAGCATCCTTTAGAGTATAAAAACATGGTGAAGCTGTGAAAGCACCATACATTCTAGCAGGCCCTTACTCTAAGCTACCCCTGCAGATGCACTTAGTGTTACCTGTGACATTTCGAAACAGTGGACATAGCAGTCCATGGAAAATTCCCTTTTTCTGTTTTATACAGACCATGATTCTACAACATTATCTCACAGCAGAATGGAATAGGTAGGAAGATTTTATCAGCATATACAAACAAACGTAAAAGGCACCTAAGTGTCATGGCATGAGCTTTATGATCGTTATTCCTTTGCTGAGAGGTACACCATTTTATTTATAGATGAGCAGAAGCATCTTACTGTAGACCCAGAGAAGTCAGATCAATATTGTGCCAATTTGCTTTTCAAAAAAGTAATAGAAGCAGTCAAAAGGGGAACCTTGGTCTTGAGGTAGAAGGTCTACCTGGAAAATGCAGGTGATTATAGTAGTGAACATTTTAATCTTTTACCTGCACTAAATTCTGATGGTCATCAAAGATTATTAAGCAATAAGAAAAATTCTACTACTTGTAAGACCTCTGCCAATTTGAACAACACCAGTTCTGCACTCCCAGAACAGGTGGGTGATCAGATCTCTTACATCCTATAAACAACAGCAGAACTCCTATTGAAGGATATTGGGTGAAAAGCAATACAAAAAAAACCCTAAACTAGAAAGAAAGAAGTGGCAAATCTTTTCCTACTTCCTTCCATCTGTCTAATGGAAATAGTAACACTATAGTTGGGTATGGAAGCATGCACAAAGAACTCCAAATTATATACTCAGAGTACTGTAGCATCAAAATTAATGGTACTGATATTTGTTCAGATGGACAGTCTATGCCTTAAGTTGAACTTGGTAGAAACAAAGCTCTTAGAAACAGAAAGGACTGTAACAGAGAAGTTTTCTTTTTCCTTCTGGACTTCTCCATAATTCCAATTCAGTGAGACCACTTTGAGTTGAGGAAATGAATTTTCAATTAATTTTCATCAAGACTACCAGGCAGTCAACTACTCCATGCTCCATAACTTGGTATTTGCAAAATAAACAACACCCAGCTAGACAGTCAACCCAGAAGGGTTTACAGAAAATCTCTTCTATACAAAATAATCAATGAGAGATCAGAGCTGTTACTGATATCTTAGACTCCCTCACTGATGATATTTACTAGTTGAAAGTGCCCACTAATTAGATGGATGGGGAAACTGAGTATAGCAGGACATATCTTTTTGTGACCTTTGATCAAAGGAGCCCCTGTTGTTCCCAGCACGGGTCTCAGTGTGTTTGAAAATAAACAGTAAATGAGGCCCACACACCATGAACTGAAATAATTTTTTCAAGAAAAATCAAGTGAATTAATCTCAGTTTTAAAGAAACGTACATTTTCAAAAGGACTATTGGATTATTAAAACTTCTACATTAATAAGCCTTGAAAGAAGAAATTTTACAGCAATTAAATTTCAGTCTAGTCAATACAACAACTGATACAACCTTGCAGAAAACAACACATCATTTGCTCTATTTTCTCCGTTTACACACTAAAATGTGGGGATTTTTAAAGCTTGACTCACAAGCAATAAGTGCAGTTTTTCAGGCTGTGATGTCAGTTTCCCTGGTGAAAGTCTAGAATCTCCTAGGTTAGATGTACAAAAGCCTAGGAAACTACAAAAAAAAAGAAAGTTTCCTTCTCTCTGGGGGATTTTTCATCTAGAGTCAGCAAAACCAGAGCTGCCTATTGCTCTCTGAATATTTTATAGACTCATCTGGGTTTTGCTGAATCTTAGTGGAAGTGATACAGTAAGAAATAAACAATAAGGATTTGCCTTGTCCTTATGTTAAAAATATTCCCCTGCTTCTAAGGTGAATTCTTAAAGGCATGTGAATATGTCTAGAATAACCATAGGAGTCTTAGGTTTGTGTAGAACAGCACAGTACAGATCAAAGCAAGGGAAGATGTGGTTTGTTTTTTTTTTTTTCAGTCAGCCACATACTCCTCAGAATTTTATTGATTGGATCAGATATAGATAAAATCTATGGGGTCAAATACATTCTCTATCTAAACTAACAGAAGTTAATAATGAAATAACAAAACAGTATCTACTTTACCACTGGAATAATTTTATGATTTCCAAACATGATAAACACCTAAAAATATACTTTCCAAAGACATTGCTAATATCTGATTAAATACCTGTTAATCAGAATGAAATCTATAATTAATGATTGGGTTTGGTTTGGGGGTTTTTTTTGGTAAGCAGGTAATTCTTCTCTACTAAGCAACTACATTCAAACCAAACCAAACCAAATTAGATGTGCCTAAATTGTCTTTGTAGATTACTATGTTACTCTGCATATTTGGTCTAGCTTGACAGACCCTGAATTGTACAGACAGATATACATCCATACAAAGCTTTTTCTCAGCTGCAGCCATAGAGATGTTACCAGTAAATTGTCAACAAAGGTCATCATAGTGGTTTTTAATTTTTTGAGGTATATGTCAGAATATTATCATGAAAATGTGCCATTGTTCATGTTTTAGACTGGATGTATAGTTTTGTTCTCTACTGCTGTTCATATTGAGCATATTCTGGGAACTGTATTCCCTTATAAAAATGAAGCCTGTGGTTTGTTGTCAAGGTAATATTAGTGATCAGTTATTGCTCTTCACTGATTTATTGACCTGCATGCCTATACCTGTATTTGCATCACTTTAGCTATTTTGTTTGCTCTGAAAAAAGGGAAAAAATTCCAAGAAGCTTCATCCTTTGTACACTGTCACCAGGTACATCACTGAACAATCACTCCTCTCATTAGCGGCAATAAAAAAATCTCAAGAGTCCTCATTTTTTCATAGAGTGAAAATATAGATTTGAAATACATTTGACATACAAAAAGGGAACAATGCTAAGAATACGAAGCTTCTGGGGTGTAAACCACATTTTGTACTCTGCTGTGATGATTTCATCAAACTTAGCTTGCTTTAAAAGAAAAAATAATGTGTGCTGAAGTCTTAGGTTTTTTACTGAAAAATGATTTAATCAGGAAAGAATTTTCAAAGGCATAGATGGAAAGCTGTAGTCAATTCCCTTGACTTACTGCTTTGCTTTTAAAGCGCCACTTGTAGCATTCAGGTGCTTTCTGGTTTGGGGACAGTTGAGGCTTCAAGTGTCTTGGGTAAAAATACCTACAGGGCATGAGATGACTGAAAAAATAGAGCCCAAGTTCAAAATTGGACACTATCTTTTCTTTAAATTGGTGGGCTTACATAAGTTTACTTTCCTCCAGATCGGCGAGGATACTCACCTCACTTACAAATACATGCAGACTTTCACATCATTAAATACTTTGTGATAAAAATAGTAAATATAAGTTCTTTTTAAGCAGAAAGATTATGTTAACTAGTGTGATTGTTTATTTACAGAGATTAAAGATATTCTTTTGAATGATAACTGTTATTTATTTATTTTATCTTGCAATGTCTATCTGGTTTGACATATTTGTAAATGAAGACTATTTTGCTTTCTTGAGAAAAAGCAGCTAAAAAGTTTCATAATCCATCTGCTATAATACCCAGAATCAGCAATTCAGCACATGAACTTGTCACCATATCTCACTTACTGGAGCTACAATATATCAGTTGAATGATGTCAATGTGTTTGTGGGCTGGAAGAAAATCGGGTTTGTATAGTGGGATTTGTTCAAATGTAGAATGATATACTTTTCACCTTGAAAAAAAAAAAAAAAGGACAAAACACTATACATTTGATTACTTTTTTCATTTATGGAAACTTCATTTACCCCTGGTCTATTGAATCAGACAATATTTTACATTTTTTCAAGATTTTAATGCCTGCCTGTCTAAAATAGATGAAAAATCAAAGCAACGTATTTACTGAAAGTGAATCTCAATAAGCCTGTTTGGGTATTGAAGGTGTGTATTTGTGAGTGCATAACATACACTCAGTATGTATTCACAGATCACATCTCTAACATTAACAGTTTAACATACCTGATATGTCCTTTTATTGTTTTAAAGGGCAAGTAAATGCTTCTATTCTTAAACAATTATGTTTATCTGTGTTTACAGCTAATTCAAAGTATCAGTGCAGTGGATCAAGATGACTCAGCAGAAGGTCACCATTTTTACTTCTCATTGGCCCAGGAGGCCACAAACAACTCACATTTTATTGTCAAAGATAATAAAGGTAGTGTAATTCATGTACCTCTTTAGGACCTTCCTAATGAAAAATGCATGCTTCTAGTGTTCATTATATCACTAGAAATTTCCACTTAAATAGGAATAGTCAGTATAAGATATGTGAGTGGTCCTCACATCAGTAATTTTATAGAGATTTCCACTTAAATAGAAATTGTCATTATAAGATATGAGGTGCACTTCAAAACAATAACTCAGTAATACCAAACAGTTTATATTCCTTTTTCAGAAGGGTAACAAACAGAAGAAGACAGATTTATTTCAAGGAAATAAATTTATTTTCGTAACGTAGGATATAGTGGGAAACTTTCTTGTTAAAATTATCTATTTGTTTATGAAACAAGACCACCAGAAAGAGAAGTTTGCTGTTAATATGTTACTTCATCACTTTAGCAAGATCAAAATTATAAACACAGATAAATACGAATGTAATCTTATTTCCTAATACATTTTGAACTGCATACGCTGATTACTGATGACATCATACAAACGTCATCTATATGTACTTTAATATTATTCAGAACTGTTATTGATTGAGACTCTTATTAAAAGAGTGATATATAGAGATATTGAGCAAAATCACTCTGCGGTGAAAACGTTGAGTGCAATATCTGATGGAATTTCAGGGATGATGACCACTTAGAGTCAGTCTGCTGAGACTTCAAAGAAGAGCTTCTTCAGATTCAGCTAAAGTACACGTTGTTCTTACTGACTTTGCTAATTATTTGAATGTTCTGGCTAGGTGAATAAATCAATGGAAACAAGTTTTGGAAAGTTCAGACTATGTTGAACAGCAAACAACTGCTCTCAATATCTCCAAAGTTAGTCAGTGTATTAATACGTATTTCAATTCCCAGCTTCATTAACCTCTCACTCAATGCCAGGATGAGATAAGTTGTTGCATTAAGGTCAAACTGCATATAAGCCGTGAGCCTTTCCCACATTTGTTCATTCTGCACAAGGCCTAAGTAGAGCCACACACAAGGCAATTATGTCCAGTTCCTTTTGGTGGCTATTGATGTGGAAAAAAAATCTTTTAAAATATGGTACAATCATCTCTCAATCTCTTCCTCTCTTCCTTCTGCTGCATTTCATAGAAATGGCTGGGTGAATTGGGACATTCCTAGGCAAAAGCAAAAGCAGCTCTACACATCTGGAGCATTTTATCTCAGAGTTACTGAACTATGACAGAAACCTAGAAGAACTTAAATGTGAGGGAGCTAACTTCAGTAGACTGCTTGGATATATTATACAGATAATGGCAGAAGCATTTTTTTTTTCTATGTACATGTATGCATGCATGCAGTATTTCACGCTGACATGAGAAAAAAATCTGACATGTAAATATTTATAGATTTTTCTTTCCATTATACACAGATTTAGACAAGGCTAATTTGTTTTGCAATAAACTAAGTTTCAGATTTGAATTAGTGGATATGCAGCAGGAGCTGAATTTAAGCTGCTTACTGGGTTTTCTACAGAACTGATTTCTAAACACTAATAGTTAAATACAAAGCAAGGTAAGAGCCTCTAGCAACTTTTTATTAATTTAGATAGTAGGAGCTTAGACAGATCTAGATTTTGAGTCAGGGAAAGAAATAAGAGACTATTTTAGTGGACTTTTTTCTTGCTTTCTCTTCTTTGCCACCTGCTTCCTCTGTGTGCTGTCAGACACACTTTTGAAGCCTTTTGATTGGTAAACTGTCTATATTTCATCTGTGAACTGCTGGATTGGTAGCAGATGGTTACATGGAACCATTTTAAGAACCAATTAATTAGTCTGGGCAGGTGTCAGGTACTGAACACAGTGGGAATTTTTTTAGCTCTGAACATTAAAAACAGAGCTCCTAGGTCGAATTTTATTATTGCCCCTGGAATACATATGTCAAAAATAAATGCAATTTATTCACGATTGACAGAAAAAAACCCACCACATGTCAGTGCCTGATTTTACTTTTTTAACTTTCTTAATATGTAGCTTTGCACAGTACTATTGTTTTCAAATAGGTCAGATTCCACTGGAGTTTTATTGTTGTTGTTAAAAGTAATAAATGCATATCATGCATAATAATTTATCTTTTAGATAACACAGCTGGAATTTTCACAGCAAAAAGTGGTTTCAGAAGGCAAGAGCAGTTTTCTTTCTACTTGCCAATATTAATTCTGGATAATGGAATCCCACCGCTGACGAGCACAAATACTCTCACCATCACTGTCTGCGACTGTGACACCAAAGTTAACACCTTCTACTGTCGATACGGAGCTTTCATGTATTCCATGGGTCTCAGCACAGAAGCTTTAGTTGCCATTTTGGCTTGCATACTAATACTCCTAGGTAAGTATGAGAAATGACTTTGTTTCCTTTTACAGGGTCTTGGTTAAATGACAAAGATGTTCCCTTGACGGGAAGTACTCTGCTATTGAGAAAAATTGCAATAAGGCAAACATTTAGTTTCTTTTCTGTTTTCTTAACTATATTTTCCCCCTCCCTCCCGGTTTTCAGTAAAATCTGAATTCTAACATCATGTCCTAAAAGTTGAGTCACAGTCCTGCTTACTCCTCCATCACTGCCAATAATAAAAGTTTGGGAGTCGAAAGTCTGTATTGGGCCCAGGTAAAGCTAAAGACAACATTACACAAGAAAATTGACTAGTATAAGAATATAACAAAAAGAGCAGCACCCTACTCATTCTGCCTTAGGTATGCCAAATGTAGAGCTAGAGATCAATAAAAAATAATAAAAGAAAAAGAGAATCTGATATGCTCAGAAAGCAACTCCAGAAACAAACAGGGAGTTTCTCTGTCAACTAAAAAAAATTGCATCTCCAGACAGCCTTTTCTCCAAAGGTTGGACATCTTTTTAATCTCAGGAGATACCAAATTAACCTCCATTACATTTAGGAGCTTGTGGATGTGAAAAGTGAGTTTGAGAGCATTTTGAATGCCCAGGAGTTGTGCTTGTACCTCTGCAAAGGGTCATGCACAGCTCGCAAATGGCATTCAGAACCAGACCAACTGCCCAAGGCTGGCTACTCCTGCACTGCATGGGGTTATGGCTGCTGCAAGATAAGTTGGAGTGACAACAGTCAGGAAAACAGCTTCTTTACCTGGTGAAGCATGCAGTTATCGCTGCTACAGTGCATTTGCCTTTTTTTCAGAAAAAGAATATTCCTGCAGGGTTCAATGAGTGATTTGGTGACACTGACACATTATAACAGCAGGCACACTGAACTAATCATTAAATATCCATCCTGAAACTCTGTACCTGTCTGAGTTAGTGAGGCTAAGGAATGGTAGCTACTGAGGCCAGGAAAGAAAGAGAAGTGATAGAGATGGGTAAGTTTGTTTTCCAAGGAAAAATAACTGATCTTAGAGCTTGGTGGTCATGGGCCTCAAGGCCAAATTCAAGCTGATGTCAATAAAGCAACAATAAAAGACTTCCAAATCCCCATTGCCTATGTAATAAAATGGCATATCCATATTATGCCATATAGCAATATGTTTCAAAAAATGCCATATTCAAAAATACCATTAAAAAATTGATGGATTACGTTAGTAAAAACATTTTTCCACTAATGAAACTACAAGCAAACAACTCTAAAGTAAGAAAATGAAAATAGAATCAGGATTTTACTAGGCAGTGTGATATGAAATCATAATAATAAATTGTGCAAACCTAGAATACATTGTTTTTCAATAAAATTCTAAAACAAAAAAGGAGAAATATAATCAGAATCAAAACAAGAAGACTACAGCATAATATCTAGCTACACAAGTATAATGTCCAGAAAGAAAGAAGCAATAACAGAAATTACACTGCCTTAAGAAACAAAAACTTTCAGTGAAAATTATTCTCTCCATGTCTTTGTTAATGAGAGCAAATACAATAGTAATATTTTTAAACTCTTATATTATTGAAAGAAATATACACAATTTTAAGTAAAACCATTGCTTTTTTTTTTTTTTTTTTTTCCCATATGAAGGCTATCTAGGTAAAGAACATTCTTTCTTCTACCCTCATTATACAATATGAACCCTACTAGTGTATAAATAACAGCATATAATACTAAGCATATCATCATTATCTATAAGAAAGCTGAAGCTTGAAAATGAAGGCTTGAAGCTCTATTCTGATGCTGTATTTTGATCTGCCATAGTAACAACAGAAAATAAGAAAGACAAGTCCAATAAAGCTAATGAAATTATTTTGAGTTTACACCAGTGAAAAAAGAAATTTAATAAGTTAAAAATCACCCCATATTCTGCATTCTGCCCACAAGGTTATGGCTTATTTTCCTTAGCATAAGGAATAGAAACTGGCTCTAATTATTTCCTGTTGTACCTTTATCATCCTCACAGAAGCTCTTGGTGAGAAATCATTGAAATTTCTCCTAAAACGGAACCCCATAATTTAGTCCCACAGTTAAATGAGTTGCCCAGAAGCAGCACCCATGCATGTTAATTATGAGTCAGCACCTTCATATGACTTTGAACTCTCAAGATTAGGTGACATGTAGGAAACTACAGAGCAGAATGGCCTACAAAAAAACACATATGTTTTTATTTATCCCTACAAACACAGGGAATAGATAAGGTAAGGATGAAGACAATAGAAAGGTACCTCATAAATATTTATAAATTATAAAAATACATAAATTCATAAATATATATATAAATACTTTTGGCCAGACACTAGCTGTTTCTTGACTCCATAGCAAAGTCCAGGAATGCACTAGTGCCCCTACATGCATATCCTGATTTCCAACAGAGGAAACAGGAACATATGATTGAATTTGTGGTTTCTAAACTTGCTCCACTTCCAGAGTCATCTTATTTAAATCTGAGCTTTCCTTGTCCTAGACAATCTTCAGTAGCGTCACTGGAAAGCAGCCCCCCTGACTGAAGTCCCTCCCTGCCTTAGACCTTGCAGTCAGTGCGAGCTTACAGGCAGGCCAGTGTGCATTTCAAGTTTCTTTGATTATTGCAGGATATCTGAACCTGGTCGCTTTGTGTTATGCACTTAAGGGACTGAGGATAATACAAACTGCATCACTGTAGTATCTAGGTCATCAGTGGAATTTTCCTCCAAAGGCTTCTTGGTTGCTTGCAGAGAGGTTCTCTCTCCAGATGGAATAAACCCTTGTGTCTACTGGGCCTGTGCATATCACAAAAGACAAAGCAGGGATATAGATACATATATTAATCAGAAAGAAAATAAAAACCTAATCTATTACAGTCTTTACAGACTTTTGTGATTATTTAAAATGAAATAATAGGAGGTTCTATACATAATATGTTTGCCATTTACATCTGAAACCTGGTTTCATTTTTTTACATTTTCCTGTATCATCATGTGCACCATTAGAAGAGTTCACCATGCAGAGGGTTTGGAGAATTGAAACTATCTGGGTTCTGTAAATATATAACATTGTAGAAATTATGGTATCTCCCAGTCAAATGAAATAGTATACAGTAAATATGTAGAAATATAGAGCTACTTCAGGTCCCTCATATCCCTAAGTGAGGTAGAATCCTGTCATTGTTGATAGCTGTATCATGTTATATCCTGAGTAAAAAATTACAGTCTACAAACTACTTACTTATTAAATAGAACTGCAGTAAGATTTAGTTAAAAACTGAAATCATTAACCTCTGTGAAAGTCATAGACTATTTCAAAGGGATCATTCATCTAAAAATGAGATGGGGTAGGATTAAAAAATAATGCTTTAAAATAAAATTTAAAAAAGCTTTCATATATGAAAGAAACAAGGTACTTTGATTCATAGGTCTTCACACTAAGTACTGCTACAACATCACGCAAAATTTAGTGATAGTCTTCAAATTTCCAAACCAGCATAACAGAAATAATTGGACCACACCCTGCATAGTCTATGGAAATGAATGATTCAACCATCTGAGGAGGATATCTTGCTCATTGCCTCACTTTTCATTTGATTTTCCTGGGGCTTTGATCCAAGAGAGAGAGAGAGAGATTAAGAATTTAAATTCTGAATGTGAAATTGATATATTATGTGATAAACCAAAGCAGTTTCAAAAAGCATAACCTGTGCTTCCATCAGTTTCAAACTCCCATCTACCAAAAGAACTGCTCCATTTCATTCACCTATTTTATAAGTCCCTTTGTAACCATTTCCCACCACATACTATGCTCATCTCAAAACCGTAAAATCCATTAAAATTACAGCTCTATAAATTTGTTAAGATAGCTTCACTTTGCAATAGCATTGATATTAAGAAATGTTACCATTTTTTTAAGTCTTTCCAAGCACACTCAATGTCTCTGGTTTTCCTTTTCTTTTCTTTTCTTTTCTTTTCTTTTCTTTTCTTTTCTTTTCTTTTCTTTTCTTTTCTTTTCTTTTCTTTTCTTTTCTTTTCTTTTCTTTTCTTTTCTTTTCTTTTCTTTTCTTTTCTTTTCTTTTCTTTTCTTTTCTTTTCTTTTCTTTTCTTTTCTTTTCTTTTCTTTTCTTTTCTTTTCTCTCCCTTTTCTCTCCCTTTTCTCTCCCTTTTCTCTCCCTTTTCTCTCCCTTTTCTCTCCCTTTTCTCTCCCTTTTCTCTCCCTTTTCTCTCCCTTTTCTCTCCTTTCTTTTCTCTTCCTTTCTCTCCCTTTTCTTTCTCTCCCTTTTCTTTCTCTCCCTTTTCTCTCCCTCTCCTCTCCTCTCCTCTCCTCTCCTCTCCTCTCCTCTCCTCTCCTCTCCTCTCCTCTCCTCTCCTCTCCTCTCCTCTCCTCTCCTCTCCTCTCCTCTCCTCTCCTCTCCTCTCCTCTCCTCTCCTCTCCTCTCCTCTCCTCTCCTCTCCTCTCCTCTCCTCTCCTCTCCTCTCCTCTCCTCTCCTTTCTTTTCAGTGTTCTTTTTGGCAATTGTAGCCATAAGGCAGCAGAGGAAGAAGTCTTCCTTCTCAGAGAAAACAGAAGAATTCAGAGAGAACATTGTCAGGTATGATGATGAAGGAGGTGGTGAGGAGGACACAGAAGCCTTTGATATTTCAGCTCTGAGAACCCACACTGTCATGAGAACGCACAAACCTCGGAAGAAGGTCACCACAGAAATCCACAGCCTCTACAGACAGTCTCTGCAGGTTGGTCCTGACAGCGCAATCTTCAGGCAATTCATTTCAGAAAAGCTTGAAGAAGCGAATACAGATCCTAGTGCTCCTCCATATGACTCACTTCAGACCTATGCATTTGAGGGGACTGGCTCTTTGGCAGGATCCCTCAGCTCTTTAGGTTCAAACATGTCAGACACTGATCAGAGTTATGACTACCTTACAGACTGGGGACCTCAATTTAAACAGCTTGCAGGCATGTACACTTCCCATAGAAGTGGGGGGGATTAGTTACTTTTTGGTTTGTTGTTTTACTTTCTTAAATCTCAGCAGCCCAAAACAACTGTGGATTTTTAAAAGATCATCCCACATTTAAGCATGAAAAATAAAAGCCTTTTTTTTTTTTTTTCTGGAAAGTCTTGGATGTGGAGATCTTTTGAAAAAACACACCAGGTGTGTCATGGAGTGAGTAGATGGAGACTCACGTTTGAAAATCTCATGGCTACTTAGGCTTAGGTGCCTGAATGCAAACTGTGTTGCTTTGGATATCTAGGCCCCCTTCTGGATACTGAAAACCTGTGTTCTGCAAGTACAAAAGGAGGAGTAGAAGCCATAAATAGATATAGTAAATATTCTGTCATCCATAAACTGTTTCCAAAGTTAAGACAGACTTTTTCTGTTGCAGTTGAATATATTCATTAACCAAAGTTAAACATATTTGTATAATGCTTTATTATATAAATATACTTGTATGAAAAAGTAGACCCTAGATATTCTAATTCAATTGTCAGAAGCACTCACAGAATCATCTATTTATTGTTCTTAGGATGATAAATCTAAAACAAATGTCTTTTCCTATCAGTGTAAAAATAAAGACCTATTACAGTATCAGCAAGTATTTGCTGCCATTTTAGGTTTTAATGGAGCTATTGGAAAATGTATAAACCAATACTTAATTTAGCAAATAAGATAGGAAAAAAAAATCAGTTCAAGTTAGAATCAATATTCAACGTAAATACTGCGATCGACCACATTATATATTACAGTACTTAGAACAAAATACTATCCAAATACAGACATTTTTCCTTTTATTAAGAGTTTAAAGGATGACTGATTTACCAGCACAGATTTATTTTTTTATTATGGAATATAAAATTATCTGCAGTAGTCAGTTTTATTATAACAATATTAAGAATCTTTAAAATTCTAAGCTGATGGTTATAAAACTTTATGTATAACATTCGATAATAAGATAATAAAATGCTTTAATGTTAATCCACTTCTGAAAATGATTCTGAATCATACTGCGACACTCAAGTCAGACTTCAAAATTAATTTCTCATTGGTTTTTTGCCAAACATTCCATAATGAATATAAAGCTGTCTCAGAATAATTCTTTAATCTTACTTACACCACTACCCAGCAGCAATTTTGGATCCGAGGGTCATCAAATATGTTCAAAATGGTCTGTCTGCAAAAAAGCAACCTGCCTGGTTTTTATTCACCTCACTTTCAACAGGTACTTATTTTACAGAAATTATATCATGTAATTAATTGATACATTTCCAGAGCTAAAAGCCAGCATCGGGGTAAAGAATATGCAATATTTTTTTTTTTTTACCCTTTTTTTTTTTTTAAGATTTTAAGTAAACCCTACTAAATTACAGAGAGCCAGGCAAAATTTATGCAAAAAAAACCCAAACCAAACCAAACCAAAAAAACTGAACAAACAAAAAAAGAGCATGTAACATATAAGCTTTGCAATGTTTGCTACAATCGTTATTCACTGAAGGAAACCAAGGCATGTAGGCTTAGTGGAAAGGTGCCAGTGCAGAGTTTAAATTCCTGTCAGCTAAAAATAAAATATGTGGAGGAGTTTGAAAACCAGGAGAGATTTCCAATGTGAGGTCTGGTAAGGGCAGAAACATTATTCATGATATTCATAGCTGGAAAAATACAGGGAGGGGTCATCCGAGCAGGTGCAGATGAAACAGCATCTGCTTCATAAGTAAAACCTGTTTCTTGCCAGTCTCATGCTAGGATGCCAGTATGCAGCTACAAAACAGCTTTAAAAGATGTACAAGGAAAAACATTGTATTAATGACTCTAATATTTGTGTTCAATGGCTCCCAAATAGATGTGACAAAATAACATTTATTTGAGATAAACTTGTACATATTAGTAATTTGCTCCATGGAAAGGAATAGAGAAAGAAAGAACAACTATTCATGCACTGGTTGTTGATGATGGTGAAAAATACATCTTTAGGATTAGGTCTATAGATTTACACAGGTTATACCCTAAACAGATCCTTATTCCACAGATGGTCCCAGCGGCATTAATAGAATTACTCATGCTTTCAGGCTGTATTTAGTACAAAAAGGATAACAGTGTCTGATCCTCTCTCAATCCAGAGATTTTGTCCATTTATGTGGGAAAAATAGCCTTGAACATTCAACCATATTTGCACTTATAACTTTCTCTTTTTACTGTAAGGAACTTTAACAGTAAATAATTTTTGTAACCAGTGCATACCACTGTCACGTAATTTTTGTAACCAGTGTATGCCATTGTCAGTAACTTCTATATGAAAGAGAATAATGGCCTACAGTGGGTCTTAAATGATCTTTAGCTGAAAAGGCATAAAACTGTGTTTGCTCAGCAGAGAAAGGGAGTGTTTTGCTCCAAAGTAAGATGTTATTCCTAGCTGTTACTGGGCCACATCTTATTAGGTTTCTGGTATTCAATCTAAGTCAAACCTGTCAATTTATTTCCACATGTGAGAAAGGAATCATTGAACTGACCTAGTAACTTCACACTTCTTTTAATATACTGTACTTAATTTAGCTGACCTGCAAAAAGGTTTTGTAGAAGTGTCTGTTTATTTGAAGTACGTAAACATTCTGAGGAAGCTGAAATTAAACATATAAGAGATATTGCGATAATTAATAATATGATATTAATAAAGGATAAACCAGAGTTCCCGATAATGAGATCTATTAAACTGTGGAATGGTTTTCCCAAGAGAAACCTCTGTTACCTTTATCTTTTAAAATTTGTTAGTAGCTAGAATTAGCTATGCTATTGGCTGAAGTGAAGAATGCAAGTATGGTACCAGATGGTAAATATATATTCAGCTGTTCATCACCTGCCTAAAAGAATATAAGGAAGACTTACTGACTGGTCAAAGGAAGAATGATCATACACACTCCATTTCTGTATGAATGCTCTGAAAAGATGTTCCTGTAGATTTCTTTTTCTGTAACATGGCAATGAGACAGGTTAAGAAGTGGTGAAATACCTGACAAAAGATTGGCTTCCTGTTTCAGTCCTTGTTCATCAGGACTCAGAGTGTTGTGTTATTGCTTTTATTGTTTAAAAGCCAAGGAAATTAAGACTATGCATACATTAATAAATGCTTAACATTCAGATGTTTTAAATTAAAAACCAAAAGAGCAAAATCACTTGATAGCACATTGCAGCTTCAGAGTCATTGTTGTGACTGGAAAAGTGTATTTTGTTTATGGATTCACCCAAAATGAAATGTTTTCATTTGATTTTCATTTTGTATATCACAATGTAGGTATTTTATTATCATAACATTTAGAAGCAATCTTGCTTGCTGCTGAGGAAAATCTTAGTCTTTAATTCACATAATTTTCCTATCACATTTTCTCACACATACTGTCATTACACTCCTAGCTTTGCTTTCAAAATTTGCATTGGAAATGGGGTTGGTTTAACACTCATTCTTAACTGTATGGGGTAACCCTGTCAGATGAGAGTAAAATATTTTTGAAAAAAGAGTGTGCATTTTATGCTTTAAAGTCAGATCTAATATATACTCTCTGAGGAGTAAAAGTTGAAGGAGATTATGTGATTTTACATTCTGGCAAAGAATACATTTTACCCTTGATCCAGAATATGAACAAATAGAATAGAAGTTATATGAAAACAATAAGTAGCTATTAGTAAAGTCTGTAAGATTTCTCTACCAGAAAATTGGTAAACCTATATTTTTTAAAGAAAAATAAAGTGGATTGATGTTTATAACAAAAGTTGACACATATTACAACAGTAATATTTATTCAGGAAAAAAGAGTTCTTCATATATGGGTCTATATCAACCTTACGTCTCATACACAGAGTCCAAGGAACAGTAAATTTATCTATAATGCACGAAAGGATAATACAGAGAGACTGCTTGGATCAGTATGGAACACTTTACCCACACAAATAGATAACAGCAATAGTCAGAAATATGTTTAAGACTGAAGAGGATATCTGCCAGAAAGGCAGTTAGATATATGGAACTAAGAGCAAATATTAATAAGAACAACTAGAAACCATCACTACTTCACAAAACTATCCAATAGCAGAAACCAGAGCAGGATATAAATGGCTTTTAATTTCCAAAATATTTTGTGATTTAGGCAACATTTTAATAATATTAAAGTTTATGGTTTAAACAATACTCCACATATGGAGGTTCAAATGGGATTGGTTTACAGAGAAACAGTAACATCTGCATACATATATCTGACAAAAAGATGCAACAGAAGTTACTGGATTAAATCTTAAAAGGATGCAAACCTACCCACAGATATATGATGCATTGTTACTGACATTGTTACGAGTAAATTAATCTCTGTCATCACAAATTTCTCTGAAAAGACACTTTACAAAGGGCATCTTGGATAACTGTTTTAGTAGTTTAGGAGCAGGAACAAGAATTTTTAATGTACTGATTTTGTATGTTGAACGTGGAAGTGTCAAAAATATCCCCCATTATTAATAATGAGGATTCCTGAGATATAAGCAAGAACTGGATGGCCTTGAAGACTGGAGAATAGAAAATGGATAAAAGGTAATGGCAAAAATAAACATTGTCAACTCTGGAAATAGTTCTTTTAAAAAAAATCTACTACTGGACACTTCTCCAGTAGACTGATTAAACAGGACAAGGATATTCTAGCTGCAAAAATAACTATGAACTGCCAACAAGATTCAGCTCAGAAAAGTCAAAAAAATCAAATATGAACCAAAGCTGTACTAGACAATACAATAGACAAAAGAAAACATTGATCATGAAATTAGATTGAGATTAGATTACCTGTTTAATTACTTGACAGCTCATTCTCTTTTGTCAGACTCTGACCAGCCACGCTAATATTGTTTCTGAAGGTCACACATTCATTTAAACTGTAATCCAAAGGTAGTTCCAATATTAATTATTGCTAAAGCATTTTCATAGGACAAAATCTTGTTACTAATTTGTTGTTTATTCCATATGTATAAACTCTTTGGCTAGGCCAGACAAGGTGTCTAACAGATGTAAAAGAGGTGATAAACGAAGTTATCCTTATGCTTTTATAATTTCAACAGCCTGATTCAATATGCACACATTTCATTATATATTCGGTAAACCTAATTTCATTTGTTGCAAATGTCAATTTACTTACATTATTTATGAATTAAAAATATCATTACAATGACTTTACAAATATTTCATGGGAATTCTTAAAGATTACGGTGGCTTTAGTAATATTTTATGCAGGTTCTTGTCAAAACATCTTATTCTCACAAATATCTTACCCTGCTTTTGCCATCACTAAATATAAAAACATACTAGTTAGCATCTAAAAGCATTTGCACTCACTGCAGTTCATCTCACCCAACCTAACAATGGGTTGATATAGCACTTAGGGATATGGTGTAGCTGAGAATGGTCAGTGTTAGGTTAATGGTTGGACTAGATGATCTTCAAGGTCTTTTCCCACCTAGATGATTCTGCGAGTCTGTAAAAACTGGTGTAAATTATTCTACTTCCTTGCCATCTTTGTTGCCACTCCCGCAGACTTCCCAGAAGTTCAGGGCAGGCTGGACGCTATCCAGGACAGCAAAATGAAAGAGACATCTTTCCTTAGGTGACTGACTTAGACATGGTAGACCTTCCACAACAAAGAACTCCTGCTAATACTTCTCCTTTGTGTCACTGAGAACTCTAACCCACTGTTGAATCACCCCCAAAGCTTCATCTGCTTTCCCCAAACTGACAGGGGTATAAGGATTCCGCTTTGTCTTCTTACCTTCATGTACATGTGGGTTTATTTTTAAAAACCTAATAAATATTTTTCTTTGACAGTAGTTCCTGTCAGTTGTGAATGATTATTATTGCTTGATAGCATTCTACTAACAGCTAAAGATTGCCAGGTCATCTCCTTGTATAGATAGCTATTTTGCAATCACAGATTTCAGGAAATGCAGAGAAAGAGAAATGAAATCAAGGCCAAGGGAGGTCAAATGCTTCACATAACTGGTCAGCTCCTAAGCTGGAAACTAGCTGTAGATCCCAAAATATTCAGCTCTCTGGACTACAGTTAATTTTTTGCAGATCTGCTTGTTCTTTCTTAGTGAATAATAAAGTAAGTCTGCTGCCTCCCTGGGGCCCGGGTCAAGGACCTCACGGCAAAACTCCCCACTCTAGTGAGACCCAAGGACTACTACCCTCTCCTGGTTTTTCAGGTAGGTAGCAACAACATTACCAGGAGAAGTCTTAAAGCAATGAAGAGAGATTTCAGGGCCTTGGGGAAACTGATTAAGGGGTCAGGGGCACAAATTGTGTTCTCCTCCATCCCTTCAGTTGCGGGGATGGATGAGGAAGAATACAGGAGAACTCAACAGTTGAACTTGTGGCTCCAAGACTGGTGCTACAGTCAGGGCTTTGGATTTTTCAGTCATGGGTTGGTATACAGGACGCCAGACCTTTTGTCATTAGATGGGATGCACCTGTCCCAGAGGAGGAAGAGGATCTTGGGGCAGGAGTTAGCTGGGCTCATTGACAGAGCTTTAAACTAGATTTGAAGGGGGAAGGGGGCAAAACACCAGCCCATCTGAAGTGCATGTATACCAATGCACACAACATGGGTAACAAACAGGAGGAGCTTGAAGCCATGATGAAACAGGAAAATTATGATGTAGTGGCTATTACAGAAACATGGTGGGATGTCTCCCATGACTGGAGTGCACCAGTTGATGGCTACAAGCTCTTTAGGAGGGACAGGCAAGGAAGGAGAGGTGGTGGGGTGACGCTGTATGTTAGGGACTGTTATGATTGCTTTGAGTACAAGTGTAGTGAAGACAGGGTGGAGTGTCTTTGAGTTAGAATCAGAGGGAAAGCCAACAGGGCAGATGTTGTAGTAGGAGTCTACTACAGGCCACCCACCCAGGACAGAGAGGTGGATGAAATATTCTATAGGCATTTAGGAGAAATCTCACGATCGCTTGCCCTTGTTCTTGTGGGAGACTTTAACTTCCCAGACATCTGCTGGAAATACAACACAGCAGAGCGGAACCAGTCCCGGAGATTCCTGGAATGTGCAGCAGATAACTTCCTGACGCAGCTGGTGAGTGAGCCGACCAGAAAAGTTGCCCTGCTGGATCTCTTCTTTGTGAACAGAGAAGGACTGGTGGATGATGTGGTGGTTGGAGGCCAACTAGGCCACAGCGATCGTGAAATAATACAGTTCTCTATCCTTAGAGAGGCCAGGAGAGGGGGAAGCAGAACTGACATCCTGGACTTCCAAAGGGCTGACTTTGTCTTGTTTGGGCACTTGCTTGACAGGATCCCTTGGGAGACGGTCCTGAAGGGTATAGGGGTCCAGGAAGGCTGGACACTCTTTAAGAAGGCACAGGAGCAGGCTGTCCCCAGGTGCTGTAAGAGAAGCTGGCGACAGAGAAGAACACTCTGACTGAACAGGGAGCTTTGGCTGCAACTCAGGGAGAAAAGGAGAGTTTACGGCCTTTGGAAGAAGGGGCTAGCCACTCGCAATGATTACAAAGATGCTGTGAGGCTATGCAGGGCAGAAATCAGGAGGTCTAAAGATCAGCTGGAAATTAATATGGCTTCAGCAATCAAGGACAACAAGAAATGTTTCTATAAGTATGTGTGCAGCAAAAGAAACACCAGAGAGAGCCTCCATCGCCTGCTAGACGCAGGACGAAACACGGTAACAAGTGGTGAGGAAAAGGCTGAGGTGCTTAATGCCTTCTTTGCCTCAGTCTTTAATAACAAGACTAGTATTGAGGGAATCCAGCCTCCTCAGACAGAAGACAGAGACTGGGAGAACGACGCCCCCTGCAATCCAGGAGGAGATAGTCAGTGACCTGCTGCATCACATAGACATACACAAGTCTATGGGACCAGATGGGATACACCCGAGGATGCTGAAGGAGCTGGCTCGGGCGCTTGCCAAGCTGCTTTCCATCATTTACCAGCAGTCCTGGCTGACCGGGGAGGTCCCGAAAGGTTGGAAATTGGCCAGTGTGACGCCCATATATAAGAAGTGTTGGAAGGATGATCTGGGAAATTAGAGGCCTGTCAGCTTGACTTCGGTGCCCGGGAAGCTGATGGAGCAGCTCATCCTGAGTACCATCATACAACACGTGTGGGGCAACCAGATGATCAGGCCCAGTGAGCATGGGTTTATGAAAGGCAGGTCCTGCTTGACAAACCTGATCTCCTTCTACGACAGGGCGACCTGCTTATTGGATGAGGGAAAGGCTGTGGATGTTGTTTACCTCGACTTCAGTAAGGCCTTTGACACCGTTTCCCACAGCATTCTCCTGGTGAAACTGGCTGCTCGAGGCTTGGATGATCGCACGCTTTGCTGGGTAAAGAACTGGCTGGATGGCCAGACCCAAAGAGTTGTGGTGAATGGAGTTAAATCCAGTTGGCAACCGGTCACTAGTGGTGTCCCCCAGGGCTCGGTTTTGGGGCCACTCCTGTTTAACATCTTTATTGATGATCTAGATGAGGGGATCGAGTGCACCCTCAGTAAGTTTGCAGATGACACCAAGTTGGGTGGGAGTGTTGATCTGCTCGAGGGTAGGGAGGCTCTGCAGAGAGATCCGGACAGGCTGGAGCGATGGACTAAGGCCGACTGTATGAGATTCAATAAGGCCAAATGCCGGGTTCTGTACTTCGGCCACAACAACACCCAGAAGTGCTACAGGCTTGGGGAGGAGTGGCTGGAGAGCTGCCAGTCAGAGAGGGACCTGGGGGTGTTGATTGACAGCTGGCTGAACATGAGCCAGCAGTGTGCCCAGGTGGCCAAGAAGGCCAGTGGCATCCTGGCCTGTATCAGAAATAGCGTGGCCAGCAGGGACAGGGAAGCGATCTTACCCCTGTACTCGGCACTGGTGAGGCCACACCTCGATTCCTGTGTTCAGTTTTGGGCCCCTCACCACAAAAAGAACATTGAATTACTCAAGCGTGTCCAAAGAAGGGCAACGAAGCTGGTGAAGGGTCTGGAGCACATGTCGTACGAGGAGCGGCTGAGGGAACTGGGGTTGTTTAGTCTCGAGGAGGCTGAGGGGAGACCTCATCACCCTCTACAACTACCTGAAAGGAGGTTGCAGAGAGCTGGGGATGAGTCTCTTTAACCAAGTAACAAGCAATAGGACAAGAGGTAATGGCCTCAAGTTGCGCCAGGGAAGGTTTAGGCTAGATGTTAGGAAGCATTTCTTTACAGAACGGGTTGTTAGGCATTGGAATGGGCTGCCCAGGGAGGTGGTGGAGTCCCCATCCCTGGAGGTGTTTAAGAGTAGAGTCGACGTAGGGCTTAGGGATATGGTGTATTTGGGAACTGTCAATGTTAGGTTAATGGTTGGACTAGATGATCTTCAAGGTCTTTTCCAACCTAGGCGATTCTGTGATTCTGTGTAATTTAAAATAAAAATGCTATGTTCACCTGAGTTGGTCTGTTCTGGTTTTGTAGGTCACTTTGAATAACTTTTACATATGACCATATTTAAACTAGGTGACAGTAATGTAACTGCTAGTTCTTTGTTTACGATGCTTTTTCCCAATATAAACTAGACCATAAGTGCGTGAATGGCTTTAAAAAAAACCTAACAACCAGTTAAGGGTACAGCTCACGGAAACACGTTATATTGTCCTCTCCCTGATAATAACTTATCTAGATCCACCTTTGCCCCATTACACCTTAAAAGAAACAGAAAGCCTTAGCAAATGTTGGCCTCTCACAATATTCCTTTTTTTAAAGGAACTTTGTAAATAACAGTCTGTGACTATGATTTAGTTAACTGTGAAGAAGCAAAAGGAAATGAGCTAAAAGAGAGTTGAAATGTTTAAGGAAATCGCCATTGACTTGTTACCAATTAGTTGCAGTCAAGTTGCAGAGTAGGTTGCCTGAACACCCACCAATTTGTTAGACACAATATCTTGTTATAGAGAAACAGTTATATTCAAAGGCCAGAATTTACTGTTGGTCTGATTGAAGTTATTATTACTCCAGTTGTTAAAACTCACGGTTATATACAGTTTAAGTGCTATATTAATAAACTTCTTCCTCTCTATTCCTTTTTTTCTGGTTTTATGCTCATCCTCCTAAGGCTTCAGTCTGGAGGAGAAGGAATGGTACCAGAAGTCATCAGTATTACTAGCCCTTTGACAGGAAGAATGTAACAGTGAAAAAGATCATTTTACCCAGTTCCCAATATTGCATCCCTTTGGTGATCAGAAATTAAGCACTGGTAAGCTGTTTGTACCCTGTAGCATCCTGTGCAATGACAGCATTTGGAGTCAATACTTTGAAGGCCTCTTCTCATTCTGTGCTTTTGTTCTATGATGTATTTTATTCTAAGTTCATAGGTTTATTCTACAGCAAATAACTCTTACAAATAATTAAATACAAAAGTATATAAATACATACATATATAGTTATTATACAAAGCCAAGCAAAGCTAAAACAAATTAGATAATAGTCACCTGATCATTAGGTAATTTCTTTTATGGTTAAACAAGCCAAAACGTATCCCAAATCAGACCAAGAAAAGTCTGGAGAATAGCAGTCCTGAGGCCTGTCTTATTATGACACTAAGCCTCTTACAAACAGTGTCATCTCCATACTTACTACCTATAAGTCTACAATCCCTGGAAGGTTTTCAAAGGGAAATCAGAATCAGAAATTAAGAATTAACTGTCTCCTACAATTTCAAGTATTTCTGGAAGAGTAATTGCCTCTGAAAGAAGGGGAGGATAACCCTGACCTTTCTGTTCATCTGAGTTACCAGAGAAAAAGTAACCAACATTAGAACTAATATGTAAGCATTTTCCAGAAATGTGTTTTCATCCTTGCTATTTCTTCAGGCTGTATTTGCAATATGACATTCCTGATGGCTCACCACATGTTTTGGTTTGCAGATCCTTGCCCTTAGATGAAAAGTTCCTCAGCTTTCTGCTGTATAACTGCTCCTATGTGCTAGATGGTTTAGATTCACTAAAAAAACCCAAACAACCAAACAAACCACAAGCCATCCACAATACTTATTGCAACAGGATTGTAATACTTATTTTCCCTTTTTATTGGAGAGTGGTAGAGACAATGAGGACCTGGTGATTAGAGAGCAAATCTTTTTTAAAAGATCCACAAAGTGAGGTTTCTGCTATAAACTTACAAAATTCTGGAACAGCAGAAATTCAAAGGAGAATCTACTTGACTGATGCTTTCATGTTTGCTTTTTTTTTTTTTTTTTTTTTTTTTGCTGTCCAGTAAAAGAACTTTGCAATGCAAGTCATTGTGAGAAAAATCAAAATACACCAAATAGCTGTTGTAGCAGACCACTCTGGAACCCCACTTCATTTCTTGGGTATGAAGCAAATATTTGCAGGTTGTTAGTAATGTTGATATCATGGATTAGGCCTGAGTAGCAGGGTAAATGGAAAGGAATAGCACTTCTGGACACTGAAAATTTTGTCCAGTTTGTACCATCTTTCTAATTTTCCTTTGTAGTGTGCAGGACATAAATAACTGTTCCTGACATTATTTGTAAAATTCACACTTTTTTGGTTTACTCCAAAGATGATACAGAAGACTTTTAGCTTGCTAGGTTTCTCTTCCTTATTGATTTACTGGCTTGTTTGATTCTGACAGGTGTGCACTTTTTGCTCTGAACATTTTCTTGATGTTCCTTTTTGTGTGCTCCTTTAAAAAAAAAATAAAAATAAAAAGAACAGGAGGGAACCAAAAACTCAGTGAGCAGGTAGAAATGCCACTGTGAAATGTCATTTGAAACACAATCAGAAATGAATCTTACCAGGAGTTCTACAATTTAAGCTGTAATAAAAGAAGAATTTTGACCTTTATTTTCTCTTTGCAGGACACAAAATACCCTTATAAATGCCTAACAACATTCCTGCTATTTCAGTTACCTGGAACACCAGAGGTGCTTTCTATCACCTTGTTGTCTTTAGTATGACGTTACAGATACTTTACTGTAGTTCTTAAGCTCACGATAGTGGGCTGGGAAGTATTTTGTAACCCAGGGAGTTGATAATGTGAGAGATGTTTCTAAGGTAGATATAACCAGAATATTTATATACACATTATCTGGTCTGATATTCCTGTTGGGTTTTATTATTATTACTATTTTTATTTTAAATAATTTGACAGTTGAAGTCTGATAGTGTAAAAATGTTTAGGATTGTGTATTCCTTGATTATAGGAATTGTTTAAGGAAAAAATCTTTATGCCAATTTGCACAGAAAAAAAAAAAAAAAAAAGACAAAAGTCCCATTGGTTCTCATAGTGGACCTCAACCACCCCAATATATCTGCTTGGAGAACAACACAGTAGAATGCAAGCAATCCAGAAGTTTCTGGCATGCTAGATGACAGCTGTTTGATGTACAAATCAGATGGGCTGGTTACAGAACTAACCCCATGGACCAGCTAGGAGGTACTCTACCTGAAGTAGAAAAAGATCAGTATGGTTGGATGGGTGGACTACAATATGAGTGAGAAACTGGCTAGACCACTGGGCTCAATGGATTGTGGCCTACACTTCATTACTGTCTAGTTTAGCAGTGTTTCTTATGGGTTGTTACTGAACTTAATACTGCATATTGTCTTGAACAATCCCCTGGGCAATGGTAGAGAGCACACCTTCACCAAGTTCATGGACAACGCCAAACTGTGAGGAACATTCAATATGCTGAAGGGTAGAGATGCCCCCAAAAGGTACCTGATGAAGTTAGAGGGACAGACAGCAATATGCTGAAATGGTAGGGAAATGTGACTCTATGACTGTTCGTAGGTGTCCTGCATCATTAAACTGGAAGATGTAGCAGCCGTCTGAGCATGGAGTTTCACATGCTACTATGATACTTGCTGCCATCTCTTTTGTTTAGCTAATTCAGAAGGGAAAACAACGTGTTAGCCAATTTAACTTTAGGGATAATTTTCACCAAATGTAATAGTTACATGCAGAAAAATTCTAGGTGGGAGAAAGGAAATGTACACAATAAGTAGCATAACCATCTGCTTATCTAGAAAGTAGTTAGTACACAGATGAGCTCAAAATATAGGCTTTCTGTTTGGTTTTTGATGATTTAAGATGTGCAAACAACTTTTTGTCAACACTGTAATATGCATAGGTAGGTAGAGACAGCATACAAATTCTGCTGTCTTAGATAAATAACTTCATACTAAGCTCAACAATTCTTGCTTATTTATTTGTTTGATCACAGTTAGAAGCAATAAAACATGAGAATTGCCTGACCTCCTGGGAATTTAATATTCCCTGCCATTTTTCAGAAGTTGTTATACCCTAAAAAAAGTTAGACTTAATCCAGGTATACCTGAAGGACTTTTTGTATTCCTACCCCCTGTAGTGGTTTGAGCCCAGAGGGTAACTGAGCACCATGCAGCCTGCAGCTGTTCACTCATCCCTTCCTCCTCAAGAATGAGAAGGAGAAAATTAAACAAAAGTTTCAGGAATCGAGATAAGACAGGGAGGGATGACTCACCCATTATGGTCATGGGCAGGCAGACTCATCAGGGGAAGAAAAGAGAACATCAGTTTAATTCAGACACTAACAACAACATACACTTTACAGACAGAGTAGCACAGTGAGAAGGATTACCACATCTTAAAAACACCTTCCCCCCACCCCTCCCTTCTTCCTGGGCTCAGTTTTGTTCCATCTCCCTACTTCCTCACCCCAGTGGGCAGGTGTGAGAGACTGAGATGTCAAATGATTGTCTCAAAGCTTGCTTGTGTGTGTGCTTTGAGTTATGGGGTGGTGTAATGTCTCAAACACTCATCAAGGACCAGCTGTGGCCTTTGTAATTAGTCTAAGGAATGTCACCCAAGGAAGCAGGAGTGTATTGAAGGATGCACCCTCCCACTCCCTTGCACTTGTATTGACAAACTCCTTGGATAAGCCTCAAAGAGGAGGAAACATGGACTGGGTGAAACCAGGTTTTTCTCTTCAAGCACAGGGCTCCACCGTGTAAGACCAATACTTTGTGGCTCTATTGTGTATGACAGATGCCATGCATGCCTTGCAAACGACTATAGGACTTCACCAGTGAGGAGGTGATAAGAACTGATAAGAGGTGATCGTTTTTGCCCCAGAAGCCAGATGATTGCTCAAGAAGCATGAAGTCAGCAGATCTGTGGGAACTGAAGCAAAACCAAAGGCAAGCAGGACCACATACTCAATTGGAAAATGGGTGGTGCACCCCATTCCCCCTCAATGTATGCACAGAACCCATGCTCCACCTTTTTCCTTGGCTCTCATGGAAATGAATTCGTGGAATACCTGCCTCTCTTTGTCTAGTATGCAAATCAGCTGATGAGTTTAAAAGGTGACAGAGACCTTTGCTGTGTGTGCACCCACCACTGAAGAATGAAGACCAGCAGCATGCTGCTGGATCCATGGTGGTGAATATTTTTGCAACCCTGTTCCGATGTTTACTTGATTTCTGTCTTTTCCTTCCATTCTGTCCTATTGCTACCACTCTTCTTTTTTAATAATAAAAACTCTTTTGGGTGTATGGCATTTGACCTTATTTGTGTCTTAATCTCACTCTTGGGATTATATTGAAACCTCCTCCAACACTGGATCGGGACAGCAAGGAATGGGGGTTTTTTGGTCAGTCTGCTGCTCCTTCCTCCAAGGTGGGGGGGGAGCACTCCTCTGCATTCTTGCCAGCTCCACTTGGTTCCCCTCTCACAGTCCTCCACAAACTTTCCCTGCTGTGAGTCCTTCCCATGGGATGCACTCTTCCTGAGATTTCCAACGTGGGTCACCCCCACATGCTGCAGTCTTCTCAGCACCAAACTACAACAGTGAGGGCTGCTTCTTCCCACAGAGTCCCAGTCTAGTGCAGCTGCCTGCTCCAGTGTGGGGGGCTCCACAGGCTGAAAGCAAACCTCTGCTTCACCATGGACCTCCATGGTGGCAGGGGGGCAGCCCTGATGTCTCACTACGGGATACAGGGGGCTCTGCACCACTACACCTCCCCCCCTTCCTTGTCCTTTCTTCTGCTGACCTCAGTGTTCACATAGGTGTCATGACTTGTCCTCACAAGACACCTCTCCTCCTCCCAGGTTCCCTTTCTTAAATATGTTATTGCAGAGGCCATCACTAATTGTCTCGGCCTTAGCCAGGGGTGGGTCCTACTTAGAGCCAGGGGAACTTTCGAGAAACGTCTCACAGTGGCCACTGCTGTAGCTTCCTCCCCCGTTAACAAAAAATCTCACCACACAAACCGAGCAGACTCCTTATTAGAATCTCTCATAGTAGCTGCTGAAAGGAACCCCTATAGCCTGTACCTTAGAGAACAATGTGGGAAGACAAGACAGAAAACAAGAGTCATGCAACTCAAAACCAAAATTAGAAGTTAAGTCACAAGTCATCTTTGATAACAAAAAGTAAAACCAAAAACAAACAAAAAAACCTTTTAAGATCTTGAAAACCCACTAAAAGCTAAGATTTAGAGATGAATATGAAATACAAACATCAATTTTCTTTCCTCTGCAATTGTTTTAAAATGTCACTATACCTCTGATCCATCCTCTGAGCTTTCCAAAGTACATACATAGCAACAGTGTAAATATAGGTAAACATCATTTTCTACTAGAAGAACTATGTTCTTCAATGTTATTTATACTTCAAACTTTTTAAATGAATCTTTGAGCACATTCTAGGCAACAGTCCAGCTCAATCTGACATTATAGCTTTCAAAAACTTCCTTCTTCTGGTCTCAGATGCCTATTTTTACTCTGCATGCTTCCTCATCAAAAAAGCTAATTATCCAATTTACAACACATGTTCTAAATCCTTACCACCTGAAAGTGATATGCTCAAGCCCCAGTGCATACTTAACCCTATCCTATGCAAAACAAGTAGTAAATAAAAAAATACTTACTGATTTTCTTAAAAGATATTTTTCTTTTTACTGAGACAGGATTCTCAGCTGAAAGCAATCTATCATCCATACAGTGAGAAACCATATTAGAAAAGTCTTTAAAATAATGTCATTGTGGGGATACTTATGATGATTTTTTTTAAAGTATGGAGCTATTGGTGGTAATGTTTTGTACAGGTTTTCTGAGACTAATGAATGGGAAAAAAGTCACTAAACAGTTACACTGCTGGAAATTCTGAGTGTCTGTAGAAGCACATGGGTTCATTAAGACTATACTCATATTCTTTACACTGAGAAGTTTTATAGACTGTTATACTATAGAAAAAATTCTGAAAATGTTTTCCCAACAATTCTATATTAGTGTTATTCTGCATTGCTGGACTAGCCTAAAAACTTTATTAAGAACCTTATCAGTTGTCTATTAGGTTTCTGCATCTCATTGCAAAACATCAGAGTAAAGCAGTAGGACTAAGCTCTTGGTTTTTGAACCACTACTCTAATATGTCTTCATTGTTGCAATATGCTGTTTGCTGTGTTTAAAGCTCTCATCAGCTGAACTTATTTTGTAAAGTTATGGAAACAATCCTAATGAACTATAGCTAGGTCTGTTGCCTTTATTTATTTGTTTATTTTTCTGCTGATTGCAGAAAATACTTTTTCATCTATTTAAGCAGTAAATTATTGTTGCTTTACAAGAGACCTGAAGAGCCAGTGCTTACTGAGAATTACTGCACAAGTAGCTTCCACTAAGTAGATGATTATATACATCCTTTCATGCTCCTATATTAACTTAAATGCTGATTACTGTGTTTTTTTTCATTTTCTTTCTTTTTTTCTTTTTCTTTTTCTTTTTTTTAAACTTAAGATGGTTCATATGGGTTCAAATCTTAACATGTAAAGCACAGACGTGCTACTGTAGGGTCTACTTTATATGCCACAGAGCTTATTGGTGGGAAAATCCTGATATCCAGGATTAACTTCACATTGTGATTAACTTTTCAGTGGCAGCAGGATGGGATTTTAATTCTAGGTTTTAATAAGTTTATGCCAGTTATCAGTTGAACACTTTCATTAGAAACACAGTATTCTCATATGAAATGTCTTTATTGTACATCCTCTTCTTTTTTTCAACTTCTCATAAATCAATACTGCAAATAATTCTTATTCTTTCTTAAAGGATTCACTTCAAAATAGACTCACACTTTAATATTTCAGTTATTTTCCTTTCTAAGTGATTTTTCTGTCTACTCACATGTAACTGTTAATGCAGCACCCACTGTTAAACAAATCAGGCTTGTTTGTGGTTTACCTATATGAGTTTAGCTGGAGGAGGAGAGGAGAAAAATGGTAAATAACAAGGATCTAAAATTTACTGAAGGTCTTGTCACAGTTTTGGGAAATGATTGGCTTAAAGCCTGTTATTGACTTTGGGACATTAGAGAAATAAGAACAATCATACTCAGAAAATACCCATCTACACAGTTATAAGGGTTGACTTTTGAATCTCAAGATGACCAGCCATCACCCAACAGTAGCCTGGGGAATTGAGTCTGTAAAAGATGACAGCTCTCTGTTTATAAGATAGTGATTTTATTTTTCATTTTTATTACTATTCTGTATGTGATAGGCTAAAGTATTTGATGCTTTACAGCAATACTCTTCTTGAAACAGGTATGGATCCATTGTAGAGCTCTTAAGGCCTATATAATCCAAGGTCATTCCATGTAGCAGAAATGCCCATCAATTCAGTTTGATTATAGGATATTCAAACTTGCATCCTCTTTTTTTACCCCATCTATCCCATTTTAAGTGCAACATCTGTCATGTGCTTCATGAGCTGCTTTTACCTCCAATTATTAGAAGTATAGTCATAATAAAGCTAACTGTAAAAACAAATTGTTAGTCTGGATATTGATCTACACTCTTCAACAGCTGCAAATTATTTACTTTACTGCATACATAGCCAATAAGTGCTTCTGTGCAAGGGACCAGGAAGGCTTGATGAGTTCACTAAAACTGCTGTGCAAAGTGACACCCAATGCAGTATAGTGAACCATGTAGTATGCTCTGCTGTAGGAGACGCTGCTGGGAAGGTGACAACAGAAGTGTGGTACAGATAGGAGTCTGCACGGTAGATTTTCCACTCCTGTCACCCTGGTTCATGTGTGTGTATGTATGTACGAACGAATAAACAGATAGGTGTAGAGTATCATGTGAATATTCTCACCATCCCCTGAGCTGTCCAGATGCCAGCCAACTGTAGATATAGAATCTATATTACCATTCAAGCACAGAAATAAACCCTTATTAGAAAGACAGTATGCTAACTTGGCCTAAACCCAGCTCCAGTATCATAACTGGCTTGCATGTGGCTGCCTTGACATATCTACACCTGCCTGACTCTAATATTAGCCAATATTAGCCTGATTTATTCTGTGAGGATTATTACGCTATTAGAGGTCAAATTCAAAAGAGCAGCTTCTCAGGGCAACAGGTGTTAGTATTTTGTGAGCTAACTATTCTAACAGCATCCAATAACACTGCAAACTGCAGCAGTGGACCTTCCATTATCAATCACTTGTTTCTTCAAGTGGTGCCCTATTTTCTAATTAATTGGTCATATAAAACTTATAGAAACTCAGGGCCAGAAATTGTTGAAAATTATGGGAGAGTAGTTGAGCACTTCAAACCAGCCATGAAAGAACAAAGGTTAAATTCTGCCTTCGAGCAGTATTCATGTTGAGCAGACTATAGCCTGAAAACATTCACTTTATGAAATAAACTTCAGCTATTTTCAGTCTGCACAGAGCATAGAAATCCAGATAATTTACAGCAGTGTAGCAGATGCTTGTTTTGTTTTGTCATTATTATTGTTATAAATAAAAAGAATGAAGAATAAGCAATCCCAGCCAATAGAGAAATGTTATTGCTATAATTGAAGAGCTTTGAAATACTGCACAAATTGAGAAATCAAACAAAGAGAGAGCATTACTTAAAAAGACCTCTAAGAAAAAGAATAAAATAAGGATTCTTATAATAAAAAAAAAAAAAAAAAGAAAGAATAAAAGGGATTTTGGACTGAGCTTTCTTTGTTTCTTCACCACGGTGGGTCTCCTGCTGTTTTGGGGCTGCAGTCGTTTCTGTAGGAGAGACAGAGGCCAGAGAAAGGGAACTGTAAATGAAATAACCAACTTCCCCTTAAAGGAAACAGAGCTTAGAATTGGCAAGAAGCACACATCTCATCCTCCTCATTGGCAATGAGGTCAGAGTTTAAGTGAAACGCGTTGCTCTAAGCAGCACTGTCCATAGGGAACGCAGATGCACGTTCCTATAGCACTAGGGGGCACACGGCTGCTGCAACTTGTTACCTATAAAGCAATAGACTCCATAAATGAGGGATGCTTGTTTGTGGACAGGGCAAGGGAGGAGAAACCTACTTTTTGCATGATGAGGTTAAGTTTCTGCACCTCTATTCTGTATCAAAAACGTTGGTTGTGTTTTCTAGCACTATAGGAACATGTTTTGGACTATTTCTCAGATATATAGAGTGAGGTTTGTTCTTTTTGCATAGAGTGTTTTGCCCACTAAAAAGGCTAAAGAACAAAAGCAGAGATTATTTAGCCTAGCGACAGCAGACTTTCTGAAGACTACACAGTTTTCTGAATAAATCTCACTGTCTACACAGTGGTTTGCCTGTCTGACAGTAAATAAGGCTTGATGATTGATCTAAAAAAAAAAAACAATCTAGTGCTCAGAAAGTTAAATTGATAGCCAGAAGGAACATGGTTTGAGAATGAACTACCCTAAAGCACGATGGGCTTTGCCTGTACTGTCTGTGTAAGGGAAATGAAAATATTCCCAAATATTCTAAAATGCCACATAAGCAAATTCTTATAGAAACTCCCATGCAGTTGGCATCCTTTCCCCTTAACCTGTTTTACAAAATTGTACATGAAGGGTCCATTGAGTCCATCAGGTTGCTTGGCTGATATCCCAGGGCAGATATTTGGCACCAAGTAGGAATGACAAATTCTAGTTGTTCGGTATGTGACAGGATTTTTATCACCAGCTATCACAGCGGATGGTACTTGCTCATTCTGTTTCATTGAAATGACTCTTTTTATTCATGTTCTTCTTAGTAGAGGTTTCTGGGCTGAGATGTTTTACAGCTATTATATCAGCTTCATATATATATATAAAATATGTATATATCTTCCTAACGAAAATTTGAGACAACGACATGACATTCGTTTGATTTTGTCAGGTATGATGGGATTACAGCATGAGCCCAGAGAAGAACAAGCCAGTCTTAGTCCATGTTAATGATTGTTTTGATGTATTTCTCTTCCATTCATTCTGAGCTTTCAAGCGTTGGCTTCAATATTAACTTCCTCCTGATTGCTGTCTTACAGTTGGCGTTGCTTTTAAAAGACATTAATGTTTTTGTTCTGTTATATATTAACATCCATCTGTAGGAAGCAGCTGTCAAAGTAGTATTTTCATTTTCTTTTTAAAAAGATATTAAATACTTAGATTTTAAAAATAAAAGTTTTTAAAGGACAAACTGTTGACAGCTCAAACATTTCAAAATGTTAAACTACATAACTGAATATTTTTTGTATTTCTGTTGGATTTTTTAAAATATTGTGATAAGAAAAACAGGAAAAAGATCAATAGAAAATAAAAATTCCTCCAGAAAAATATCAGCTAAAAATACAAAAACGATTTTTTTTGTTTCTAGCTATGTGTGAAGCCTTAACATATATCTATATTTTATTCTTTTCCCTCTGAAAATTTTGTTTCAGTTCAATAACAGTTTCTCTGACTTAGAGATTTTACAACATTTGTTTTTACGTTTCACTCATAATTTTTCCTTTACTATTATTTCTTTGAATGATTTTTTTCAGAAGAATGTTTACTATGTACAGCATTCCTTATGATGTTTGTATTATTTAGCCATGGACCTGCACTGCCCTATCTAGTGTTGGCAGGTGCGGAAAGCTTCTAAGTTTCACACCCTCCCCAGCTCTCTAAAAGCCACCATTAAAGATCTGCATGAAATGCTGAAAAATTGTCATACAGTGCTATACTCACACAGAATCACAGAATGGTTGCAGTCAGAGGGGACCTCTAAAAGGTCACCTGATCCAATCCCCCTGCTCAGACAGGGACACCTGGACCTGATTGCCCAGGACTGTTTCCAGATGGCTTTTGATATTTCCACAATCTCTTTGGGGCAACCTGTGCCAGTGCTCAGTCATCCTCACAGTAAAAAAAGTGTGTCTGATGTTCAGGAGGAATCTCCTGTGTTTCACATGTGCCCATTGCCTCTGGTCCTGTCACTGGACAACACTGAAAACAATATGGCTTTGCCTTCCTTGCAACTTCTCTTCAGATACTTGTACACATTGATAAGGTCTCCCTTCTAAGCCTTCTCTTCTCCAGACTAAGCAGGCTCAGTTTTCTCAGCCTTTTCTCACAGGAGAGATGCTCCAGTCCCTTCCTCATCTCTGTGGTGCTTTGCTGGACTCTGTCCAGTAGCTCCACATCTCTCTTGTACTGGGGAGTCCAGAACCGGACCCAGCACTCCAGGTGTGTCCTCACCAGTGCTGAGTAGAGGAGAAGGATCACCTCCCTTGATCTGCTGGCAATAGTTTGCCTAATGCAGCCCAGGATATTATTAGGATTTTTTGCCACCAGGGCACATTACTGCCTCATCTTCAACTTGGTGCCTGCCAGGAACCCCAGGTCCTTTTCTGCAAAGCTGCTTTCCTGTTGTCAGTCCCAGCATATACTGGTGCTGCCAGCATCACTTCCCAGCATGTACTGGGGAGGTTGTTCCTCCCCAGGTGCAGGGCTCTGTACTTCCCTGTGCTGAACTGCATGAGATTGCTGTCAGTCGTTTCTCCAGCCTGTTGAGGTCCCTCTGGATGGCAGCAGAACCTTTTGGCATATCAGCCACCCCTCCCAGTTTTGTGTTGTCCATAAACTTGCCGAGGGTACACTGTGTCCCATCATCCAAATCATTAAAGAAGATGTTGAAGAGGACTGGCCCCAGTGTTGACACCTGGGATACACACCTAGTTACTGGCCTCCAACTAGACTTTGTGCCACTGATCATGACTCCCTGGGCCCAGACACTGCCTCAGCCAGTTTTCAATCCACCTCACTGTCTCCTCATTCATCCCATACTTCATTAGCTTCCCTATGAGGATTTTCCAGGAGACAGAGTCAAAAGCCTTCTTGAAACAAAGTACGAAATACCCACTGCTCTCCCCTCACCCTCCAGGCCAGTTGTTTTTTTCATATAAAGCTACCTGGTTGGTCAAGCCTGGCTTCCCTTTTGTGAATCCTTGCTGACTACTCTCAGTCACCTTCTTGTCCTTCGTGTGCCTGGAAATGGTTTCCAGGTTGTTCCATCACCTTCCCAGGAACTGACACAAGGCTGACCATCCTCTAGTTCCCTGGGTCCTCCTTCTTGCCTTTCTATCAGACTTTGCAGAAATCTAACTACTGTTTATTCCATAAATAACAGTGAAAATAACTTGTAACCTGTATATGACAGGATCCAAACAGGTATATATCTCTCTTCCTATGATCAAGTCAATAAGAAAAAGACAAAAGTTCTTCTAGGCCACTTGAACACTATACTGATATCTCTATATCTTATGCTCAGATAAAAAAGACAATTATAAAAGAGGAAGGGTGATTGCAACAGTAGCTATCAAAACATGAACTCTTTTCTTTTAGTGTATGTAGTGAGGCAATAGAATGAACATTCCACTGTAGTGGGAGTTTGTTATCTGCAGGGAGTGGGAAAAGACTATGTACATATATCTTCTCCAAAGACAGCAAAAGCATATTTACCGTACAAGAAATGTTTCTGTGCAAAGGATGTGAATTTAGTCAGGTATGAACTGAAAATGCTGCTGATCAGCATTTCTTTAAGGAATCTTTCTATGACTTCAGATTAATAAATTAATCTAAACAAACTTTTTAGCTTATATTGCCTTTATTGAATTTTTACTTAGAGACATAGAGAAAATTTAGTTTAAAAAATATTTATATGTTTAAATATGCAAACATTTATTATTAAACTGTGCAGCTGTTGTTACGATGTTATTACAAAATTAAACTTGCATTCTAAAACAGGTTGTCTACACTTACACAAAAAGATGTTTAGCCTGCCCAACACTGTTTTAACTCAGGCCCTCTAGACTGAGATCTCCTGCTGAAGCCAGTCAGAACTGTTCTCGTATGAGAACTAAATGAACACTGATTACTGGCCTCAATGTTAGGTACAATATACCTTTGGAAAAGATACTGGTCTGCTTGCAACAGGCTGTTGTCAATATAAAACACAGACGCTGGAGTGAAATCCAGTGACCAAACAGATTTCCCTTTCGTTTCTTGCACCAAAATTTGCATAAGGAATTGACAGAAATCCCTGAAACCAGCTGTGCTACAAGACTGCATCAAGGACGTTTCCCACTGTAATATGAATGACAAATTAATGTAGCCCCTCAGAGAAACATACTGAAATATACCTAAAATACAGGCACCACTTTTTTTAACCTCCCAAGTGAAAACCTGAAATGAACAAAAAAAAAAAAAAAAAAAAAAAAAAACCAAACAGGGAAAGCAAGAGCTCTTTGCTTTTTCTTCGTATCTTTGCTCACCTCCAGTGAAGATGGGAGCTCACTTGTCACTTGACAGCAAGCTGGTTACCTCACAAATACCCTCCCATGCTTCTTCTGACACACTGTAGTTCCACAACACAAGGTTGTGTCTAAGTGTCATGGTTGATCTCTGTATTACTTATCTGCCAGAGTTCCAAAGTGATTACATCTCTTTCCTGAGATTTACCATTATGAATGAGTATGTCTAGGATGTGTGTCCTAATTGAAGAACTTCCCAGATAGACAAAACAAAAATTCACATCTTAATAATTGTGTAAAGCTCAACTGCACAGCTGTATAGCAGTAAACAGTTACTCAAGTGTTACCTGTGCAGGTTTTGTCTGGACACCAAACAAGTTGCTGTTGGCTGTTGGGTTCATTGGTAAGACTGTTCTTTTCTAGACAGGTCACCATCTCTTCATTGACCTACACACAGATTTGGGTGTTATATAGAGTAATAGTTATCCCCAGTGGGACCATGCAGATTCGAAGCAATTAATGAGTATAGGAATTTAAGCCTGGCTTGGTTTCAATGGTTGATTTAGTTTGTCCTATTTTCCATGTAATATCAGAATTTCAAAGACCAGATTTCTGATGTTGAAACATATGCCAGAAATTGTGACCAGACAAGCAGGAGTACATAGCAGAATTTGGCAGCTCTAATCTTGCTTATTTCAGGAAATTAGAAAGCTTGGTACTAGGATGCATAGTGTGAATAACTCACCTTAGTGCAAAGTTATTTGTTTATGTGTTGTGCTTAAAAAATATCATATGATCATTGACCTTAACAAGAACTAATGTGAAAGGATGTATAACAAAAAAAAAAAAAAAAAGATATGCGTGTGGTAATCATACATGATATGTCTTATTTATATTCTGCATGCAATTCTTCTGCTTCCCTACACTCCATCCTTGTCTTCCTAGCACATACTGAAGAGACTGGCATGTGTTGTATACAGCAGATGGACATGCTGTGGCATACACAGATTCTCAGCGCAGTTCTGGCGCACATACTTTCTGCTGAATTTGCTAGCTAACAAGGGCTCCAGAAGCAGCTGTTTCACAGAAAATGTTGGTCACTGTCACTGCAGCAAAAATAATTAGGCCAGGATGAATCAATGAAACCAAATAAATAAACCAACCTTAGATCAAGCTGGATGAATATTTTTGATATGTATTTCCACACCTTATTTGGGTTTTGTTTTAACTGGAGGACATGTTATTAAAAGGAAGAAATTCAGTTCTCATCCTGAATCCTCTACTATGGTACTTATCCAACAGCTTATTCTCTTTGGAAACAACTGTTGCAGCCCTGGTAGGCTTTACCCCTGTTGGGAGGGCAGTCTCAAACAAACAGTATCAGTAAACTCCACTGGTAGATGCAAAGCATTTTTCTCATTGCTGTTTCTTGTCCATTCTGAGGACGTTTTGGTTTGTGTTTTTTTTCTTCAGTGTAGGCTAACTCTAAGTGATTCAGCTTGGTAGACCTTGTCTTCCTTTCATGGATGTAGTAGAAGTACCGATTCTAAATCTCAGACTGCTTTTTCTTGGAATTGTTAATGCTATCACAAAGATAATAATAAAGTTTACTCATAGACATACCTACCTAAAAACAGGCAGATACTCAAAGGGATCTTTGATTTGTCCCATCATTTCTGCTGTCCCACTAGCTGGCCAATGTGGCTTCTTAAAGAGTAATAAAACATTTTTCTTCTGATGTTATTTGAAGGGTGGAAAGAATGAAATATGGAGAGAATAAGAAGGCATTATATCTCTTCCCATCATGTCTTTCCTCCTTACATGCTGTAACAGCCATCTAGTTTTCTCTCAATAGATTGAAACATTTGGTGATAGACAAAGGTGATACCTGATGTTAAGATTTCATCATTAAGTGCAATATACCCTTGTGTGTTTAAACCTGCAATTCATTCCCATTGTAGTTCTTCACTTGCAACATGACAGGTTTTGACCCTCAGTTTGAGACTACTATATTGATAATTGTCCAGATTATTGGCAGTCATGTAGGGTCTTCCTGACAGTAACTGACAATAAGAGATCATGTTCATGGCTTTTCTTTTAAAGCTTGCAATTTATTAAAAATATACTAAATGAGATTGCTCTGGTCCTTGTTGAATAATATTTCCTCATTAACTATATACATTTCAGCTTTAATTTCATACTGAATACCAATAGCTCAAAAACAAGCAAAGAAAATGATAATGCAAATACCTTGAATTTGGGGCTACAAGTAAGCATTCCAGCATTTCAGCACTAAAATTATTGCTATTAGTAGCTGTCTTTTCTGTAGTTCCTCAGGGGTCTTTAACTTCTCCGGTTAATACCACTGCAAGTTTATTATTTGGAGAATTACTGATTGCTTTACAGGAAAGAGTATTTAGTGCAACTGATACTCTCTTCTGCTCTCCCATGACAGGATTATGTTTGTAGTTCTTATTCGAAGTTGACCTACTGACCTCACCCTATTTTGTACACAGCATGTGCTGTTACCTATGTAAAGATTTTCTAGGAAGTCTTGTTCTTTATCACATAAAATAGCAAATAAAAAAAACACTGCATGGATTTGTCTTTGTGAAGCTTACTTGTATTCTAATTCTGTATGTACATGTATCGCAGGATTCAACCTGATATTTTTTTGTTATGTTGAGGATCACATATATTTTCTCCAGTAGAATACATATGTTCAATATGTTTATTTTTTACAGAATTAAATGGGTAAGAATGACATTATTGATTTGCATTAGAACACTGATTATAAAAACTAAATTCTGAGCTTCACAAACTGCCTCATGTATTTTAGTTCTATGTTTCACTTGTGAACACAAATTTGTTCCTTTTTATATGACTTTCCACTTAAATGATTTGCCAATATTTTGCCTTCTTGTTCACCCCTACCTTGTGTGAAATTATAAGCTGTCATATTATTAGCTAAATCTTTCTGATATTAAGTTCTGTTCATTTACCAGTGATTACTGGGCTGTCTGTATGTAAAGTTAAACAAAAGAAATTGCATTGATTTACACATGCAGAATGAGTTACTACACACCTAAATTAACACGATCATTGAAAATACATTAGCACAAAGACCAAAAGGTGAAAGTGGCTAGTTCAGTAAAACTTACTAATGCAATAATTTCATCTGCAGGCTTAAACTTGACCTGACTGAATGACTGTGGATTTTGAAGAGACAAGAGGAAGAAACTGCAGGCAGGCTGGGAAATAGGGGAAATAAAAAATAATTATCACTTGTTATAAGCAAACTAATCTCTGTAGTTAATAGGACATCTTATCATTACTCAGATCACTTTTCTTCATACTGAATTTATATATCAAAGCTTTGTCTTTTCTCATTCTCCTTTCTGTTTGACAGAATGAAGAACAGCACCACAGGAGAGGTAACTCACTCACACTGCCAGTTTGCTCCTTACAAATCTTTTTCTGGGTCTGGGTTACACAGCAGCATTTCAGGGACTATTGCAATGGTACTAGTAATCACAATTGCCACAACCTTACAGTGTTAACTAGGTTACCTGGTGTACAACTAAACTACTGATGCAGTTCCCTTCCATAAGAATGTATTCAGAGTTTAAAGAAAGCTTTGTGAAGAAGATTTATGCTTTGTGACCAAGTACAGCATCTTTTCCTAGGTGTTCTGTAAGCATAACTAAGCACAGAAGCAATAATGATAAAGAAAAAGATAAAGATAACGAAAAATACAGCTAGATGGCCTCAAGTGTAATAACAGATACATCTCTCAAGAAATAAATCACCCACATGACATGGCAGACTAAAGGGAAATGAATAGGAGAAAATATATATCAGTAAATCAACAGAAGTTCAAACGGCATTATGCTGCATGTCTAGCTCAAAGGAAAGCTGACACTATCCTTTACGCACCCTCATTGCCAGGTGGGGCCAAAGTGATCCTTACTTGCTTTTATGTTTTTTAACAGGAAAGCAGCTCGTCTTGTGTCAGGAGAATGACTTAGTGAAAAGGTAAATAGCGTTAAGGATAGGATGGTGAAGCAGTTTTACTCCTGGTTCTTCAAGAGACTTCCCACATGACCTTGGACAAATGCCTTAACTATTCCATGTCTCAGTGTGTCCATCAAAATTCTTACTTGTGATCTGCAGATGACTATGATAAATTAATATTGTCAAGACTGCCAATGTCATCCACAGTTAAGTTCGCTTTCAATAAGGACATGTTTAAAGCTTTTCTAAACTTTTTCTTTTTTTTTTTTTTTTTGTTGTTAATGTTAGCTTTTAATTAAAATTTTGTAATTTGTTCATTTGTGATTAAAATTTTTCTCAAAAAGATGTTTTGATCAACCTTGGAGAATGTCTATCGAACTACAATTTTAATTTGTAAGTTTTTGGCAGTTTTATCTCATGGTGACCTGTGCAATCCTTGATTAATTAGTCTTTTGGAAAGTAATATATACTTGTTCTGGTTTTAGGCCATTTACAACCATTATCTTGTCTATAACTTTGAAAAGAATGATACAAATTTCAACTTTCTTCCCTGTGGTAAAAGTATATGTTTCCAAATAGTTATTTTTGTAACCTCTGAGAATATTGCCATCCTTTTCCATTTGAAATGAAACTATTTGCTACAACTTTTCAACTAAAACCACAGACAATGGCTGTATACTTCTTTTTATGTAACTCCGAGTAATACCACTGATTTTAATGTAACTACAGATATATTGAGTTGCTGGAGATCTGGAAAAAAATCCATTTATGTAATTCAAACTAGCTATGCAAAACAGTCCAGAAACCCAAAACATTTTCAATGGGAAATACTTTATGCACACCAGTAATCTGATACACACTGGTCATTTCAAATGAAAAAAGACAAAGAAAGAATCTGTGCTCTTAAGAACTAGTCTTTTGAGTCATCTCTGCAGAAATTGTTTTAAAGTATCAGTGAATGATCCCAACAGACTAAGAACATTTTTCTCTAGTTTGTTAATGCCTACTGCTTAATAAAGAACGCCTGGGAACTTGTGAGCACTTCACATCCCTTGACAAAAAAAGATAATGCAGTTGCATCACCTATTCAGAAACCAGCTGCGCCAGTTGAGTGTACATATTAAAGCTACCAATGTTTTGAACTTTGACCTCTAGGTTAGACTCTTATCATATTTGATTCTATGATCTTCCAGAGAAAACACTGCAGATACTCCAATGTTGGCAAAATGGTATCATCAGAATTTTCCTCTCACTAAGTGGCCTCAGCATGTCGGTTGTATCCTGAAGGGAATACACTGGCTCCCTGTCAAACATCAAATTGATTTTCAAATTGCTTTGATGGCTTATAAGGCAGTGCAGTTTGAGAAGTGTGTATTTATCAGAATTGCTTTCTCTGCATGAGCCCAGTCTCTCTTTGAGATCATAAAAAGCAAGTAAATTGGCAATTCTGAAATGTACAGTAGGCTAAAAACTTGGGAACACATATTTAGCAGTTTTACAACTCAAATGTAATTGATGCTCTGACCAGGGTCTGTAATGTGACTTCATCCACTCATATTTATATAACATTTCAAACACCTGTAAATGATGAGCAGTATTTCTTTATCTCTACACTTGTGTAATGATCTAGACTGGGACAGAGGAACTGCTCTTGCAACACACTTAAGGGAAGGAATCTGGTTTGAAGGACACCTCATAGCAGAAAAAGAGAGGATAAGCTGCTGTATGTGTTGGAACTGCTATTCTTAAATTTGACCTACAAATGTACAGAGGACTTAATATCATGTCAGTAGGAAAGCTATGACCAGTGCACATACCATACAGTTTTCTTTATATATGTTCAAAACTTTGTATTTGCAGGTGTTGAGCCCAGAGTGAAAGATGACCCTGTTCCAAATAATCTCCTTCTGGTACCCTTTGACTCACAGGCTTAATGTCAAAGTCAATGAATTTAACTCTTAAGTACGTTTGAATTAGGGACTGAGCAAATAAAAAGACGTTCCTGCTTCAAAAACTACCCAAAAAAAAGTCTTTCTTATTTAACATTGTAGTAGCAGCTGGACACCTATTTGCCTTGACTCCATTGTGCTAGAAGCTGTTAGTCACATAATAAATGATAAAAACTAAATTTCTGAGTTTCTAAAAGAATTTCCAACAGCTAAAGGCATTTTCCAAGTGTATCTCTTCCTTTAGATGGGAAAAGTGTGTAAGCAGGGGATCTGCCAAGCCTTCTACCAAATGAACCATTTGCTCTCAGTCTTAGGCATGAGAGGACACCAAATTCTTTTAACAGTAACAATGAAATTCTGTGGCCAGTATTACTTTTCATTCATTTCTATCTATTACTGGTCACTGATATTGAATATATTTTGTCTGCAAAATTTACGCCCATAAATTGAATAGGTTTATGAAATGATAAGGAGACACTAACTATCCTTACTTTCCAACAGATATTTGTGAAGTTAAGAAAGCATGCTTAGACATGAAGAACTGCCAATGTCTGTTGCCTAAAAGAATATGCAGTAAGTTAGAGAGATGTGAAAAAGAAAATCAGAAGTAATGTTATATTTCGTTTGGATATATGTTTGAAATTTTCTCCTATATTAGGATTCACCTCTAGTCTACTTTCATTATCATGGTGCTGTTATTCAGATGACCCCAGAATGTAAAAAATGAGATGTATTTACTCTGTCATTGTTATAGTTTTTGTGTGTGTGTGTTTGATAAAATATAATTTTTCAAAATTCAAGGATTTTTAAAATGTTCATCCATAACTACACTAACTCTTAATTTAATTTTTTGAAAATAGCTCTCACCAATGGTAAAACACCAGAAACATGTTTTCTAAGGCCATTTAGAAATCTCTATAGAAAATATGCTATGTTATTTTATAATGTGCAAAGCATATAATATGCAAAGCATGAGAGAAAAGAGCATTGTCAGTAAAAATGACCTGTTGGTAGATAAGTGAGAGTTAAACAACTGCATATAATAAAAAAGATTTTCAACCGCTTGAAAAAAAAAATTTAAAGGAATTATAAAATTTAATCTAATTAATATTTTTAACAGGCTACATTCTAGCATGTACTCTGTTTCTGACTCTCCCAAGCTATGCAAAAGGTTTTGAGCAATATGATTTCCTTGCTTTCCTCTTACTGACTTTTGTTTCATGAAAATAAATTGTAAGCTCTGATGATGTATTTTCGTAATAGTTAACAATACAAGTTGCTGGTCTCAGATAAAGGAGCTCAATAATTATAACAATAAATATTTTTCAACCTTTCAAAATAAAGATCTTGTTGGCAATGTAAAATTACATTTAAATTGTATTCTTTATTTTTAATAACAAATACAAATGTTCATGCTGACATTTTCAATATGACTACCAATCTCCTTCATTAAAGTTATTTGAAGTGCTTTGAACTTTATAATGAGACAGAGTGGCTGCAATTTCAATGAAATTGGACTGTATGTTTTCTTTACAAGCTTCTTTGAGTTAAGTTAAAAAAAGTGTAAGGTATTTTCTTTCCATTAAAGAACATAAAAATCAATTAAAATGTCAGGAAAACATTTCAATTAGATAAAAATAGAAATAAGCAGTTTTGACAACTTTCTTAAATAAAAATATATCAAAAGTTTAAAGCTTTTTTTTCTTCTCAACTGAATTTTCTTATATGTAAAATATTTTAAAATTGTGATCCATGATTTTTGATTATGACAGACATTTTGCTTTTGCCTTCAAAAAGACAAGGGTTTGGCTTGTAGTAAGATATTATATCTGTGACATGCTACCAGTTTTACTTGATAAATACAGAATTGCCCATTTCTATACATGTATTTCGCCCTGAATATGGTAGATGTTGCCCCTCCAGTCTTAATTAAAACCTATTTATTTATTCAAGACAATTTCAGTCAGTTCCATCTGACACATATATGATGTTATCACATAAGCATGCTAAATGTAAATCAGACAATTTATTATGTAATGGTGTGCACATTGACCTAGTGGGCACACAGGTCAAGTATACAACAAAAAAGTGTAAAAATAATAATGTTCACTTATAGTGCTACAAAGCAATTAGTAAACATTATGAACAGACTGAGTCCAGTACTTCAAGTTCATTGTTTGATTTGGACAAATCATGTAATTATAACATTGGAAAAGGCTTCTGTATCCTTTCAAAGAAGGTCTTCATGGTGAGTATTCATTAATCCCATTTTTGAAAATTATTATTTTTTTCTTTTTTAAGAGATGTGTTCAATTAACATTCCTGTTAGGAACAACAGTTGCAGGAAGCAAATCAGAATTACTAAATATGCACATCTTTTGTAACACACTAGAAAACAACAACAACGTGTTCTGAACTGTTGTTGCTGTACCTATGCAATTCGTTCCACTTAAAATAATTATGCTGTAGCATTTTTATTTTATAAAAGCATAAAGAACTCTCAGCAGAGATTAGTCTCCTCTTTTGATAGAGAATGTGGAAACATATAAACAGGAAATTATTTATACTCCATAAACATGAACCCAACCTCATAGACAAAAAAATAAATGCACAAAGTAACAAAAGCACTTGCCTAAGTTTATAGAAGATATGTCTTTAAGTAAGACCTATAGCAGTGTTTCCAGCTACAGCATGCTGTTTCATGCCACACTGAGGGGAGGCTTTGGGTGATAAGAAGTAACCTATCCTGGTTTCTGTAGAAAACAAACGGGAGCTCTCACCCAGATGAGATGACCAGGACTTTGATAAGGTTGTTAAGAACTATCTTCTGTGCTAGAAAAGCAGTAAATTAATGACTCAGCCAAGAATAAGATCCAGATTTATAGACTCACTGTCCTTACCTTCTAAACTATGCATCCATGCAAGATAGTGTAAAATGATATTTTCATTAGCATAGATTATAGCCTGTGGACTCAGAAGTTCATTTCTGCAATGTACTGAGGTATCTGATAAGATCCTTGTTTCCCTTAACTAGCTCTGATTTCTGTGAAAATTGAAGGTACTCAATATTTTGCAAGAGTGAAACTAGAAAGATAGGTCTATAGACTATAACTTTGTATGACATAAATTATCATCGTTCCAGTAGAAATGTACTGATTTATACCTACTGAACTACAGTCTTATAAAAGTTCCTAAAAAGTTAGTAGGTATTTCTTAAAATTAATGAAAACTTGTCAGATTTGAATATCTATAATTTATTCTGATAAAGTATGTTTTGAGAAGAGAGTTTAGTATAGTCACCTATATTATTTATATATATGGCCAAAGTAAAACTCTCAACATTGAAAACCTCATGTTAAGTATTTAAAATGTGTTTAAAACTTTCATGATAAATTGAAAAAATTAAACTTAAATAACTTAGAAAAGCCGTACAAATATAGCTTTACGAATGTTAGGAGGTATATCACTTCAGCATCTATTCCCTCAATGACATTGAAGCTCATGTGAAAAAATATATTGAATTCCTGCATTTTTGCCCCTCGGACATCACTGATTTATTATTTCTACTCATTTCTTCATCTGCAATAGGACCTTCACCAATAGCACCTAAAAATATCTTAACAAGATTTGCTTTTCTTCTCAAAATATATTTCCCAAGCTGTTCCCTCATAGGTATCAAACACAATTGTACCTTTTGAGATGAGGCCATTTTATTTAAATGCCAAACTTTAGTGAAGAATTAAGATATTCTATTTTGTCATATCTACCGTCATATCTGCTTTCACTAATACTGTAACTCATATACACATTTGACTAGAATTTGGTGAACGTGTTGAAGTTGGGCCTCAGTAGTGTAACATATACTTCTACAGAACGCCTGAAGAAAACAGGCTGCAAAAACTCTGATTTCTAAAACATGTATAATTAATTCTAGAGATTTATAGCCGCTTTCTTAGTGTTTGTTTTGGTTTGTTGGGGTTTTTTTACATAAAACCACTCTTTAACACATTCTACAAATAGGTAATGAATAATATGCTGTGGAAAGGACACAAATGGATTCTCTGGAGAAACACTAGATAACTGGTAAACACAGTAAATTAACAGCAACCAGCACTTAGCTGAAGAGTTGCTCATTATGGGGAAGATTAACCCTTTGTCCCTTGGCTTGATTTCAGAATTGCAGCACAGAGATTTAAAGGAGAATCTGTGTACGTGAGCAAAGAGTCTTACACTTCAAATATCTTATCCCCAGATTATGATGAAGAGGAAATACAATCAGTGAAATCTAGAGAGCTCTGGATGATGAAGAAAACATTCCTGCAGCACAGGCAAAAGTGGAAGAACTACCAGTGCCCTCACTGAACAGCAGTTCCTCAGCTCAGTTGTCAGTTCAACAAAGCACTCTGAGGGCTGGTCCAACACAGTCTGCTTTATTGAATTTCTTGGTACCATAGGCCAGTGAAAGAAGAGGAGGGAAGGAAGTGATATAAGTATTGTTTGGCTGTTCTTTCTAATTTTGAGTGTTGAAAGATGAATTTTTTTAAAACTGATTTTTAAAAGTTTTCTCAAAAACTTCTTTGACTATTAAGATAATTTTCTTAAAGCTACAACTGAAAGAGTTTTTGAAAGGAACACAAAAAGCCAAGAAATATAAATTTTTACAATACATTTAGGTTAAAAGAAAAATTTGCTTTATTTATGTTGCTTTGTTTTCTGTTTTTTGACCAGATGAATCCAGCTCTAGATGATCTACAATCCCACTTTTCCCATGTTCTCACAGCTCTCTGTTTTGACAAATATCAAAACACTTCTGTCCATCATTTCTAATGACACAAAACCACACAATCTATAGGTTTGAGTTAAGATAATAACACAAAAGATGTCAACATAAACATTCTCTAGAAAATATTATGCAGCTAGCACTGCAATTACATGAAAGTCTGTTTCCATCAGCAGTTTTCCCTAGCCTCAGAAGGGATAAAATACTGGCATGGGTTCATAAACTAAATGTAAGAAATTGTTTCAGAGGAGCTGGAAGTGAATAAACCTTTTAAAATACCCAGTTTATTAATAATTATGCTACTTTATTATTATTATCTCTCTGACATACAATCTTTTCCAGCCTGGGAACCATAGTGGTAAAAGACAGAACAAGAAGAATCACCAGTTTCCTTTTTGCATTGCTATACTTTTTCAGTGTTTCTTGATCATGACAGAGGTGTTTAAAGTCTCCAGATCAGCACCTCAGTATGAGATGGTGTGGCAGGTGCATCTGCCCAATGAAAGCAGAGCTTCTTGGCTGCTGAAGTGTAGCAGCTCCTGATTGCCTTTGCTCTCTGTGCTTCACAGTAGTTGGGGCCTTTGACCAATGAGAGCTGCTACTGACTACAGGTCAGATTCGGCCTGGGTATAAATGGAGTCCCCTGGGGGAGCCATTTTGAGCTCATCCCCTGGAGCAGCACGCTGCGGTCGAGGACTCTCCCCTTGGGTCAGGACACTGCCCAAGGAAACTCCTCGAGGTGCCTTGGGTCGGCACGCTGCCCTGAGCAGGTCCTCGAGGTTGAGAGCCCTCACTTGTCAGGTGAGTGATAAAGCGGTTTGGATTGCCGTTAAACCCTGGGTAGTGGGGCTTTGTTCTGCGTTTTGGGTTGCCGTTAAACCCTAAAAAGTTGTTCTGTTCTCCTCTCACAGACATTTGAACCTGTTATTTATGGAGAGCTAGTTAACTGTGTTAATAATTAATTTTTTATTTTTTGTGGTTGGTTGTTTATTTGAGAGCATGTGTAACAGATGGGGTCTAGAAAGGGATATAAGGAGTCAGGATGGGTCAGTCAGGAAGACATTACAAGACATTGCGAAGATTCGAATTTTACTGCACACCACATTCCATGAACAACTCCAACGTCTGAAGTAATCCAGAACTAGGAGTTTGTGTGGGTTGTTTAATGCTCCAGAATTCCTCTTGCTGAAGGGTTGCACATTTTGTTCTGTACCTGTTAATCCGAACTAGAGTGGTCGACTGAACCATCCCACCATCTAAATATAAAATGTATACTTCTGAGGGAATGTTCCCATTATAATTATGTATTCTGTAGCAAAAGATACATGAAGTAACAATATGATTTTAATAATCTTACATATAACTATTTTAGACTGAAAAAAAGTACTATGCTGAGACTTCTCAGAAAATGTTTCAAAAATAATGCTTTATATTTATATTCAGAGAGATAATTATCTGGGCTTTTATGCTGTTTTACAATATTTATTTCTTTAAATATTTTAATCAATTTATACTTTACAAAATAAAAGAAAATTAACTGCACTATAGTTTAAACAAAAATGTCTCTAGGCGTTGTTTCTGTGCCCCTTCTCTTGAGAGAAATCTTTAAAGTCCCAAGAAATACTCATTTGCTACAACTGTGTATAATTAAAGTATAAAAATAGCTAAAAATACCCTGTTACCACAAAAACAAGGAAGCATTGAATTTCAGACACTGAACAACATGGATGAGTAGAAAATATGGTATACATTTTTAATTTATTCTCAATAAATCTCATGTTCTTTGTAGAAGTGTTAAAATGGATTAGTAATATATATTAAATTATTATTTGAAAATATTAAATAACAAATATTCAATTTCTTTCTGCTCCTGTAAAAATAAAACTACAAAAATACCACAAAACATGTTGTATCTGGTTGTGATGGTCCGATGAAACCATAGTTCATGTCTCAGACATTCGATAAAGAACTTTGGTAAACTGTTTCTATGGAAACACTGGGGCTGTTCAGGAAATGGCAGGAAGACCTGGTGAAAGGAGGGGATCCCGTGGAGGTGGGACCACACTTTTCTGAGGCTGAACTTCCCTATCTTGAATGACTCTGTAAAGACCCAATAGAGAAGCCGTTTTCACAATGCATATGCCAAGAAGAAAGGTAAGACAACGGTCATAACTTCAGGAAGGGGGGAGTAACTCCCCAATGACTCCCCAGACCACTGACCCATTTCCAGAAAACTCTAAAGGTACAAACTACTCATGCACCAAAGCAAGGAGAATTCAAAAAACATAGGCTGCACATGATGCCTAATTAGCCAAATGAGTCCAAGTGACCAGCCACAGGAGGGGTAAGGAACAATAAAAGAACACAAGTCAAAGCCCCGGATGGCTGTGCCCCTCTGGAACTGGACCCCTAGGCTGGCTAGACCAAAACTGGAACCAGAACTAGTGAAATCTTTCTTTTTTTGTCTTTTTTGCTCTCTTTTTCTCTCTTTCTCTCCATTACTCTCCTATATCCCTGCATATAAGGCAGATCTTCTTGGGGCATGTTTAAAGCTTGTCAGGGCATGTTATAAGATCTGCCACTAGTTGGTGTGTGTTGTAAGGTTTGTCGGTGTTTACCACTGTCCTGGTTTAGCTAGAATAGGGTTAAGTTTCCCCAGCATTGGGGGAAAGCTCTAGCCAGGTTATTCAATACCATGCTGACGTCACCTCCTGGCGCCCAAGCGCAGGAGCGCGGGAGAGTTGGTGAACACGTGTTATGCGATCTCTCTGTTCTCACTGCTGTATCGGTACATATCTTGCTCTGTTCATTGTTATTACTGTTATTGTTATTGTTGTTGTTTGTTGTGTTGCTGTTGCACTGTTGTATTAAACCTCTCCTTATCTCAGCCCAGGGCTTTGTATCTCACTCCCTTTGTGGGGGAGGGGCAGCGGCCACGTGGTCTCAGACCCCGGCAGGGACTAAACCACCACAACCACTTCTTGTAGAGGTTTCAAGGTTTACTGACAAAGTTTCATACTAACATCTGTTATGGCAAATAAAAATTGAGTTTTGTGAATTGAAGAATCCTTAGTGTCATTTCCCCTTAATCCTGACCCGGGAATCAGCAAATCTGAGTGGTTGTTTGGGATGTGACACTAGTGTCAATGTTTATTTTCATTTAAAACAAAAATCAAGCAAAAAAAACCCAGAAAGATAATGTAGTTGCACTTTCTCTGTTTAGTCAAAATTTTGTCCCTAGAAAAACTTTAGGTATGCTTACATAATTAGGAAGAACATAGACAATTTTTGTGATAAAGGATTTATTCCATAGAAAATACTACATGCCTGTGTATGTGAATCATCCCTAACAATATATGATTATTATTTTTTCCAGCCTTAGTGGGGTTGCTCATTAATTCAGATTAACAAATGGGAGTTCATGGCATTATGTTTAAGGGTGACATATCTAGGACATTTCTGAAAACCATAGTATTGCCAACAGTGTAGGCGTATGTTAAGTGCTAAGAAGGTTGAACTTCCCCATTTCAGGGATAGCTAGGTCATAAATCTGCCTAGACAATGAAAAGATTTTTCTCTGGATGTGTCTTTCTCCCATCACAGACTATGGAAATATTTGATAACAAAAGACAAAAGCCGTAACTCTAGTTTCATGTAATCTGGTTACAAAACTTCTCTTGACTTTATGTGGGCTGGTTTCTGTGACAAATATAATAAATTAATTTAACATATAATATATTACAAAGATTATACTGCAACTGCATCAAGTACATTAAAATATAGCCACAGTACACTTTCTGTTTCTTGGTCTTAATTTAATTTTAGATGCATTCTGAAATCTTAAAATGTAGTTGTTATTTTCTTCACCATAGCAGCAGATGTCTTTCAGATGCCTTGCAGCCTACTGTATCCACAGTCCTGGTTTCTGATGCAATTTCTGGGGAAGGTCATTTGCCTTGAAACAGAAGAAACAAAGGCCAGTCTCTTTATCCAAAGAGTAATCTAGTGTAGACAAATACCTGTAAATAGAGGAAAACCCTAAACAAAGTTAAGAAACAGGTTAGACCAGGTTAACAAATAGATACATAAGAAAACTGGACACCTGTAAATCCATGGGCCTGGCACGATGCGCCCACGAGGGCTAAGGGAACTGGCTGATGTAATTTCCTGGCCACATTCAATAAACTTTGAATGATTGTGGTGAATGGGAGAGGTTTCTAATAAATCAAGGCTCAAGGATATTATCTGAGTTTTGAGATGCCTAAAAAATGCCTGTATTGACTATCCAGTATGCTTTATGTACTTTATATACTTAACAATACATGAGATCTTTTTATGTTGTCATTCTAGGTAGGAGTTTTGTATGTAAGCTTATAGTTTAGATAGGCTGGAATGGGATATCTAATTTTAACTTGTTGCTGAAGATCCTCAGATCCTGAAAGTAAGTGTTGATTTTATAAAGCCATGTACATTTACACCAGTTAAGACAATAACCTGTTGGCACTAAACCCTGGCTTTCCTAACGTTTCTATATCCTGCTGAGTGGAGAAGGTTAACTTATCATTGTCTGGATCATTAACTTTGAGAGAGATTTTTGAAAGCTCTCATGCATAAATTTGCATGGCAAGATGAACTTCTTAACTCCATAACTAGACATTTCAGAATCTCCCAAGGATAGCATTTGGAATCAGGATTTTGACCAGCAGATATTTTTTTTCAGAATGTACTTTCTAAATGGCACTGGAATGCTATTACTGAGGTCCAGGGATGATGGATGCACGAGGTAAATAAAGAAAGAAAAGTTCTCTGTTTTCTTCATGAAAAGGTTCACATTCTCCGAAGACAAATTTGTTCAACATACGTGGAGTGACAATTTGATAAGATGGCTAACAGACTACAAATAACTTCCTATTTTTTTTAGTCATTTTTGAAAGACAAGTGTAATGGAGAGAAGAATAAAGTCCTACGATATCTATTTTGTTTGTATTCAAATAATGTTATAGAAACTCAATACAGCTGCATACCGTCATAAATTTTCCACGGGTATCTGGCATTTCACCTACTTTATCCTACTGTTGTCAGCTGTCTTGTAAACTCTAACAGTGTTATGCATCTGCATCTACACACACCAGTTTTTTGACGACAATTAAAATTGGCATGTAGAAGCATTCTGAGATGAAATCTTATAACTGACAGACTGACACTAGCCAAAGGGGTATACATTTGGGTAATCCCTGGGCTGAAACACTGCTGGTCTGTCAGCCTCTGAAATTATTGGCAATCTCACAGGCCATATCTAGCAGCTGAGAGGAAGCTGTGCCAATCGGTGGCAGGCTTCAATACGTTTAGAAAAGCCGTCAGTGTAATTGTCATCTTTAACACTGAAAAGTGCTTAGATGCCATTGTGATAGGTGTGATAGAAACTGTGTAAATAGAAAAGAGCCAGCAGAGTCTTGGAAAAGGCATTCTGTGTTTACTATCCCCCGCTGCTTTGAACTGCCTGCAAACAGAAAGTTTAAAGCAACAGACAAGTAACACATCCCATCAGTTCCAAATCATTATGAGAATGACCTTAATGAATTGCTCTGATTCCTTCTGCTACTCTGCATCATGTAACAGGGAGGAGGCCAAGAGGTGGCAGAAGTTCCCTGGATCAGACGGCTGCAGGATGGGACTGTGTCCCTGTTCCTGACGCTGGGAGACCCAAGAAGAGAAAGGGCAGATAAACACACTTTTTGGAGTGTTTTGTGCTATTGGTATCTTTCTTTATTCTGCGGAGGACAAAAAAGTCCTCATATTCTCAGTGGTTTAGGTATTTCAATACAAAGTCCTTCAAACTAGCACAGAAGTATTAAATCTAGTCATGCTGCATGTTGTGAGGCTGATAAGGTTTTTTAGAGTGGATTTTTTTTAGCAACAAATAATCAAAGAAACCAACCAGACACTTCTGTGGCTTTTTCATTGTACCAAGGTGTTTGCGTTTTGATAGATGGAAAAAAACTCTTTAACCATCACCCAAAAGCCTGTAAATTGAGGCAGGATATTAGAAAAAAATCTGGATAATTATGAACTCCTTTTGTTGTTCACTGCCATAGTACTAAATAGAATAAACACAAGAGAGAACTGTGTGAGAAGTTTTCTGTAGCAAAGTATCTGGAAGAAGTTGTCCTTATGTATTTATTTAAAACAGCCAGATTGAAAACACAGGAAAGAAGACTAATTCTGAGTTGTTGATAAAGTAATTGCTTTCCTGTTTTTTGCAAATGATGTAACGCACACACACACACACTTGTGCACACACAGAGGGACACGATTATCTGTCAAACAGATTATGCATAATGCTTGTCAGTCTCACTTGACCTAGTGCTTTACATGCAGAGAGGCAAACTTAGGTTGCATGGGATGTCATTTTAGGGAAAATATTGTTACAAGTTGCTTGGTTTATAGTGTGGAGATTTTTTCAAGTTAAGAGATGAGATTTCATTTACTGTGTATAATATAATGGTTAGTACAAATATGCTAAATAAAATTGAATTAAGATTTTTTAAAAATATTTTTAAAGTGGCACCTACAACTCACTGAAAATAAAAGTTCAGGGCAATTTTATATGTATTGTTCTTAGTGCACATTTTAACTGAGGCTTATGGGCCCATATCAGTAAAGATAATTAGGCTCCTGCTATGATACTCTTGGCCTGTATGTACCCAGTCCCCACTCAAGTGTTGCACATCTGTTTTAAACTTAACCTTGGAAAACATTTGAGTCTCCTGCATGACATTTCCCTAGGTACCTGCCGCTCTGCTTCCAGCCAAGCTTGGCATTTGTACCTAAGGCTCAGGAAGGGGTTTGCTCTTCCAAATGGGTTTGCTCACATCTGCTGAATCTGGCTCTACCCAAATTGCAGCAGGAGCTAATACTTCCTTTCACGGAGACCTGTTCAAAGAGCTGTGGTTTAATGAAAGAAGCCAGTGTTTAAAGACAGTTCAGCCCAACTGGAGAGTGAGCTGTGCTGAATTTGTTGCTCAGGCAGTTCAAATAGCCTCTAGAAAAGTGTCCTAAACATCAAGGCAAAGGGACCTCACCAGCTGGAAAAAGTCCTCAGATTGTTTCCATGAAGCTTTGTTAGAGATTCCTTGGAGAAAAAATGAGAACGAGGCAAGGGTGATCCCCCTGCCTCAAGGTGAGACTCCTCCCTCTGAGGGACTATGGGGTTGCGTTTGTGTGGACCCTGTTCCGCCATGCCTTGTGCCAGTGCCTTGCTCCCCACAACCCTGGGTGAGAAGTGGCTGGCATGCCGGCACGGTTCAGGTGATGGCACAGCTTGACAACATGGCCCTGAGTCAAGGTTGGCAAGCACCATCTTCCTATGGAGTCAGAGAAGTCCAACTGGCATTTGAGCCTAGAGGAGGATCCCCCAGGTGTTAAATTTGCACACGGTCTTTGCACATACTTGTTTTTAAGCAGTAGAATATGCTGAAATGATCCTCAGATCAGAAGCTGGGCTTTTCCTTTCCTAACCTGAAAATTAGGGGGGAAAACTGGGACTGTGCTGTTTGTTATTTAAGAAAAATAACAAAGAAAAACACATTTTCTTATTAACTTCCCGTGCTGGAGTCTGTTTTCAGTAAAATACCTACAGCATGTGTGAAATAGCACCAGTGGTGTTCCCATATTTTATTGAGTTACATAAAAGGATATAATTTGTTGCTACATAACACTAAAATTATTTTAATGCAGCCCCAAGTAAATATGTTCCTTTCTGAGTTTCTCTTAAGATTATAGTTACTTTATACTTCATGCAAATAAGGCTAATGAGGTTCACTAGTTTAGTAACATCTTTTTGTAATTTCAGAAGTAATTGCCATCAACCACTTAGTGTAGATTGGTCATTTGATGTATATTTGATGAAAACCAAATGTCAATGCTAATGAATATGTAAATGGTGTTTTTCATTTGTATTCACTTATAGGAGATACCTGCAATGTTTAGTGTTTGTTTGTATTGAACAAAGAACATAGCTGGAGATTAAATTAGCTACAGGAAAAGACTTATAAAATAATCTCACAAACTGCACCCCACTACTCCTGGCCACTCTTGGTTACTTTTGGTTCACTGCTGTTGGTCAACTTAAACACCACTGTTTTGTCATGGAATGCATTGAGTGGAAAGCCAGAGAGTGTGTCTAATGTTTGAAATTTTTATTCAACACTACAAGGATAATCACCTATATGCTCAGAGCAAGATTAGAAGTGTGCTGTAGGTAGTGTAACCTGGATGTTTTTGTGGCAGGTAAAGATTCACTAATAAAATAAACTATCTACCTACCTCTACCTTTAAACTATTAGTTTAAAGATTTTCTGACCTCACTATACTGATTTTTTTCTCCAAAGGTGTTCTTAATTTAGGTATTTCTCAAAAGTGCAGAAAATCTCTTATCTTCTATTGAAAATTCTGTAGAATTATACAGACAATATTTTCTGCTAAAGACCTGAAAAGCTCAATAAGTGCCATGGAAAGGATGTAATTTTTCAGTGCATTTTATCATAATTGTCTGCTACATCTTTTCCCTCTTTATTAACTTTTCTTAGACTTTTTATAATGGAGGATTGAGTCCTTTCCCTCATGTGATTCTCTTAAAAAAAATAATTCCCAAATATAATTTAAATATTAATACAAAACAATAATAATGATATTGCTCTTATTGCTCTTCTGGGACATATGAGGGAATATCTTAATACCCTATACTATTTTAAATCTAGAATGATACTTGCCTTTCCACAGTTCTATTAATAAATAGTATCTCATTTGGAATTATAAGGCAAAAACACTTAACATGTATATAAATGCACTTGAGTGGTAAATATTTTTCATGGGTGAAGTCCTCAGGTTTATGAGGAGTGCAAGAGAGTAAGTTATTTTAGAAGGATTCTGAGGATTAAGTCTTTAATAAAAAAATGTTAAAAACCCCCCCACTTTGAAAGCACAAAATATGATCTTCATTTCGAAGCCTTAATTCGTTGGATATTTCACTGGTTTTCCACATTTGAAAAATACCTCTATAATGTCTTCAAAATTCTTGTGACATCCCTAAATTCATTGCTGAATTTCTGTTCTGCTGAAATTCTTACTAACATCAGTCTTTTGAGTCACTCAAGAAAGCCTTTGCCCATTCACAGCTGTCTTCACTAGGCTCTACCAGTAGCACAATGAAGCATGTGTACTTGTGTGTCCTGAACAATAGAAATAAAGCTTGCTTTCTTCACAAACAAAAAAAAGGTGTAAGACAAATAGATAAAATACCCTAGATTAGAACAATCAATGATCTCTTCTGAATTCCTAACACCTAAAACCTGCTTGCTATCCATTTTCTTGTATACTATAAGATGTATAGTATAAACACAGCCTTAAAAATATATAAAGATACCTGTTTCCAAGGAGTGTAGAGGAGGACTGATTCAGCTGGTTTTGTAATATTTTTTAGTTAGATGTTTTTGAGCAGTGACTATCAAGGATGTCGTAAATGGCTGAATTAAATGTATGTCGAAGACCCAGACTTTTCTCAGGTGTACTCTCAGAGTGATCCTAAGCAATAATTCCCTTTGCAAACTGAAAGAAATTCCTAAGGGAAAAAATATCTATAACAATTACATAATCAGAAAGTATGTAAAACAACATAAGCAAGAAAAAAAGATCAAACTTCTCCTGGAATTCAGTTTATTTTGTAAGCCCTCTTGAGTTTCATGCTGGGTAGAAAGAGATGAGTAAAACAACCTAGAAGAGTCAGATGACTCAACATGGCTTAGTATTTAATGAAGGCAAAAAGAAAATAAACATGAAAAGAAAATTGGAAGATCAATTTTCTGTGAGCAATAAATTGCAATAGTGTTTTGAAAAATAAACTCAACAAAGAAAGAATAATAAATAACAAGACCATCTAGATTAATAAGAACAGTGATAAGCCAAGATGATTATAGTATTTTGAAAATTGGTTTACGGTATTTTCTTCCCTTTATATGTTAGAATAAAAACATATAATTTTTTTCCAATAAACTAGAATACAACAATTTTCAAACATTTGACACTAGACTGCTTGATGGAAAGAACAAAACCATCCTGAATGAGGATGAGAAGTTACATGGCTGCATTTTATAATTTTAGGGTCATTCAGTGAACATATGTATGTACTGTTGCATTGAAGGTGAGGCTAAATTTGGTAAGAGATGAATCCCCTTGCATTGCAGCCGATCCTCAGAGATTAGAGGGGTGAGGGACAGCTGGACTTATCTCTTAATAGGTATGCCAATTGGGGCCATAACTACAGGTCTGGCACCAGATGCACAAACAGCCTGTTTGCTGTAGGTCCAGTTGCATTCAAGAGAAGCCGTCAGATTCACGAATAATAGTACAGTTTATTCTTACGCAACATCTACAGATTCTTTGAGATTGCCTACGATAAATGCACAAACTGCAGGTTGGCTATATAGCACTACATGCAAAAAGAAAAATTATTGCAATCACACACACTCAATTCCCAGGCAATCACTCGGTGTAGCCAAGGGCTCAAATCTTACCAAAAGGCGTCACTTCTGGGGAAGGGGCGAGGAGCACAAACCCGTTGATCTGTCCCTCCGATTTGGTGTCAGATTATTGTCCTCCCAAGTTAGGTACAAACTTGGGGTAATATTTATCAAAATATGTATGTGTGAGTGGGTGGGACTGTGGTCAAGCCATTATCTCTTGAATAACGACACAGCACATTCCTTGGTGGGAGGGGTGCACTGTTTTTTGTGGGAGAAGAGGAAGAGTGAGACAAGGTGGCAGACTACTGCAAAACAGTCCTTGAGAGGAGATAAGTGAAAGAATGGGACCACACGGCCTCCACCTTGCTTCGCATTCCTCCTTGGTGACATGGTGAACACAAATCACTGGATCTTCATCCCATCCTGTGCTTGTTCTGGGCACCGTGTGTCAAGGAAATGTGTGTTACAGATTTTTCACTGTTTTGCTTTTCCCACACTTCCAACATGTACCATAGATAATTGGGTGAAAAAAATTACTATGCGTACAGAGAATACAGTTAAAGTTGTCTTGTTATTACTGCACTGTTATTTTCCAAAGGAACTAATGAAAAGGTATTAAATTATACAAAATGCTATGAATAAATGTCTGTTGAATGTTGATCTACGCTGGATCTTTTTTTTCAGTACAATGCGATCAGACATTCCAGATAACAATGGACCTTGTTAATGAGCATCTTCTAATCTTTGTGGTAATTAGGGGCTATGGCCCTCACTTCAGAAAAACTGGGAACATGTAATTAACTTTGTTAAAGTGGAAACTCATGATGAAATTAAGTAAATGAATATGAGTTCTATTAAATCATGAGAATCCTGAATCTTTTGTGCTAGGCTTCTTCTACACTGTAAAGTACGTCTGGTTTGAAGTTATCACAATCTGATTTCACCCACATGTCATGACTCCATATCAGCTGAAGGGATGAGTATGTAACATTCCTACACTTCTTTGCTATTCATTCCATTTCCACACAAATAAAACACAGCTTGGACAACCAGTGATGATCTATCAGTTTTCTGATGAGTGAATGAAGAATTTGGGCTTTCTTGTGGTATGTGCCAAATAGGCTAGTATCATTACAGCTGTAGAAATTCAAACAGGCAAATCATATGGAAAGAACAACCTACTTGATCTTTTTGGGGGTAATGAACTGTTGCAAACATAATTTAATTTGAACTGGTTTGTTTCCTATCTGGTGTTTTAGGAAGACACTGATATGGACAATAATTCATCTTGTAGTTTTTTATTACAGGTTGCTTTGCTCTGTGTATTTCCTATGCTTTTTACATATTGCATACCTTAATCACATAGGTTAGAATTAATCTTCCTTAAATGTAGTTGCCCAAATTTTATTGTGATGAAAACCATAGTGAGTTGCTGAGTTGAATAAAGACATTGTCCTGTATTTGTATCATTCAGGATGAAAGAGACGGATGAAAAATTAAAAGATAGACCAGTTGAATGAATAGGTGTCCTAGTTTTGTCTGGGATAGAGTTAATTTTTCTTGAGCTGGGAGGGGGCACAGCCAGAGCAAGGGACCCTATTGGCCAATGGAGTATTCCATATCGTGTGACATCATGTTCAGTATAAAAAGGAGGGGCGGCCGGGAAGGAGGGAGTTATCTCTTGCTTCTGAGATTGCGACTGTTGGATCTTGGTTCTTTCGGGATTGTTAGATGGGAATGGGCTGGCTATCAGTAGGCTGGTGGTGAGCAATCGTATTGTACATTACCTGCTTGTACTTTCTATTATTATTGTTTTATTTTATTACAATTACCAAATTGGATTTATCTCAACCTACGAGTCTCCCTTTATCCTTCCAAATCCTTTCTTCCATCCCCTGGGCCGGGGGCAACGGTGAGCAAGTGACTGTGTGGTGCTTGGCTGCCTGCTGAGTTCAAACCATGACAATAGGGTACTTTTAAAAAATCAGTCAAAATACTTAGTTTAGAGCTTTTCTAATTTTTTGAGTGCTCCATTTGATAAAAATAAAGAGTTTATTTGTTCAGTTAACATACTTTTAATGAACTCTGAATGGTCCTGAGAAATTCACAAAGTTTTGTTAAGAGTTTGGCAAGAACACTATCTTTTGGAAAGGGTAGTGGGAAGGGAAGGTGAGAGAGACAGACTGCTGAGCTGACTCCTACATTTCACGCATGTAGTCCCATGGTCTCAGATATATGCGGAAGAGTGCAGAGGGTTCTCAAACACCTTGTACTACAGGAGAAAGACACCTGCAGCCACTGTATCAAAAGTCACTTTATAAGCTTAGAGAAAGTCTTGTAAATTTTCATAGGATGGACACTTTATTTCAGCCAGCCTTGGGGATATCTCATATGGTAGGGTTTTCTTTTGTTAGAGCTATGATGCTCTAATGTGTTTCCCAGGTGCTAGTGTGTGGGAAAGTCCCTACATTTTTATCCAGTAATGAAGAGTGTCATATGAAGTAGTAGGCATATTCCAAGACTGAAGCTTTACGGTTAAGACTGAACCTGTTTCAGGTTCAGCTGGAGAGCAGTTAATTTCAAATTAACAAACACTATCTAAAATTTTTAGATAACAATGTCTTTTAGCTACAAGATATTATTTCAGCACCTTTGAACTGAATGGAAGATATGTAGCCAAGAGCCTTTGATTAGTTAAAAAATTGCATGTTATTATCTTGAATTTTTGTATCACAATGTAGTTTTTAATGAAGACATGCAATGCACCTAAGAGATTACTTTGCAAATATCAGTACAGCATAAAAATGCAGGAACTTCAGCACAAGCACTTTAAATAATTTGTCGATGGTCACCTAACAAGTCAGGAAGATCCAGAACCGAAAATCAAATCTGCTTACAAACCTGTGTTTCTAAGGGAAAGGATTTTCTTCTGGTGTTCTTTCTTAGTAAAATAATATACTCATTAATTTTAAAGAAAAGATAAAAGCTCTAGGTCCCTTCACACTGTGGTACAAAAGAAAACATAAAATACATTCTAGAAAGGGAACATAACATTAGAAATAATGCTTCAGCCACAGGGCCTTCCTTGAGCTATAGCAAAATATTGAACAACATTAGATTAGTGTTCCTTCTAATCTTTTAATTTCCTTTTTATTTTTTTTCCCAGACTTTTTAAAATTCTAAATTCAAAGGGGTTGGGAACTTGGTCTCCTGAGTCTAACAAAGAGTTACAATCCCTTTAATAATACTATGCCTCTAGCCTTCTACTCAAAAACAATTTTAGTTTACATTTAAGTGTTCCTACCAATAAATCACATCCATCTGATTTTCTTACTTTTTATTCATTCACCCCCCAGAAAAAGAACATAAGCATATGCTGAACTTTGAAATAAATTCAATGTTTGATTGTTTGTTTTGTTGGTTTTTTGAGTCTTTTTTGTTTGCTTACTTTTGTTTCCAGTGAAACTGGTATCAGGGTGCTTTATTGGAATACAATCATATATGAACTGCTACGATGGAGAGAAGACAGTAGCCTTTATGAAAAAAAAAAAAAAAAATTGTCTTATGCGTAACTCTATTTGGAAAAAAAAGTTAATGAAAATTAAATGTAATGGAAAACCAGAAAAGATTGCATGGCTATGACCTATTCAGATGTATTTACCTCCCCTATGGTCTCATTCTTCTATAGGTTTTGGAAATATTCCTATACAGATCAATATTTTGTTTCTGAAGGCCAGATCTATGTTAACTTCAAGTCTGTGCTTGAGGCCCAATTTACATTTACCCACACTGGCTGGACAGAAATTAGGCTTAAGAGACAGATTTAGGGAAAACTTCCAGCCACAGAGCACAGAACATGGTATGATAATTTTATATAAAAGCAAACACAACTTATTTTTCAGTCTGGCTAAATGAACCACGCCTCGTCAACATGGTTCAGTCATTATGCACCTATTATGTCTTGCAACCATATTACGTGGCCAGCTTCAGACAGGAGGACCGCATAAAATTCCAAAGTTTATGCCTCAAGACACTATAGACCATACATATATGCAGGACATTATAGATTATGTTTGCACCTCCGACCTACAGGGAGCCTGATGCAGACACACAGATTGCGAGTCTCAGTGGAATTTTTGTCCTCACTTCTTGTCTAACTTCATTCAGACTTGTAACCCACATGCTAAGAGGCCTTGTTCCTGAATCTTATATTATTTTGGAGATGTGAACAGGATTTTTGTCTTAACTAACAACTGCTGACAAATCAACCTTTTTCCTAAAATCTGTGTTGACAAAGTTCTGAAGTGCTCTTACAAGTGTTGATGCTTTGCCTTTTTTGTATGATGTGAAGAGTCTAAACAACACAACATTTTAATCACAACATAAAGAATGAGAAGGTGGCAAAGTGGTATCTCTACAAAGAGATGGAACCTCTGAAATATCAGACAAAATTGTGGTAGCATTAATGCATGATTTGACTCTTAGAAAAACCTTTATCAAAGAGACTAGATCACTTTGCCTGATTCATATGGGTTTTTTTTCCATGGGGACTAGAATTTGAATTAAGAAAAAGATAGGTATTAATTGTATATCATTTCTCTATCAGTTTGGAAAGCCTGAGTCCTCATGCATACTAATCATGCTGAAAGTCAAATTTTCCCAGCTTATTTTCATAGAGAAAGATGCATATATGCCTCTTGGTCTCTAATGTTGCACTACTATATAAAAAAGCCAGGAAGCAAGCCTGTACTGCAAAAACATTAGCTCTCTCCTTGCTCCTGTTTTTGACCATTTCAGTTGTCCTCAAAATAAAATCTAAGCCTGATTCAAAGGACAAGATCACTCCTAACAGGAAATGTCACACAAAAGACTCAGAAGATATATATACAACATTTTGTGCCCTTGTTTCCCTGAAGGTCTTGTACGCATATAGCCAGTATTTTGTGGGTTTTTAATGCTGTTAACATGTGAAGTCATTGAAGCAGACGCTGTCATCTGCATCACAATTTTGGAGCTATGATAATGCATTTAAAAATACATTTATAACAAGGAAAGTAATCTCTGCACACGTATCATATAACTGCTGCTGTTGCTGAGAACACAATTGCACATCAACTGAGACCAGAATGTTGAAAGTAATGCCAAATGTGGATTAAACCCCACAGCTCTGCAAAGGCAACACTTCCTTTTTTCTTGAAAAGAAAAAAAAATATTAATATGTGTTCAGGTTTAATATGGTAGGTGTCAATTGACTGATTCTGCAAATGATAAGATAAACAGTTTTCCTAATTATTTTTTTTAACTACAAATATCATATCATCAGAATAAAAACAATTTTAAAAACAGAGAATAGAAAGGTAGAAACAGACTACCTGGGACAGGAACATCAAAAAAGAGAAGCAGTTTAAGTTGTGAGTTATGGAAATTTTTCTTATTCTCTCATCTAGTCTTGCAAATAATATGTTTGAGGTAAATATGAACAACCAGAGAATCATAACACAAGAACTGGAAAAAAAGTAGTTGTAGGAAAAAGGGAGAAAATGTTATTTCAATTAAACTGTTTTATAAAAACATGGAAGCAGCATTTAAAAAAAAAAAAAAAGGCACAAGATTTTTAATACAAAAATGCTGAACATTCTGAAGAGAAAACTGTAAATTTAAGTTTAGTTTCATCACAAGCCAACCTCAAGTTTTAAACGTCTGACCTAGTGGAGAAAATCAAGAGTAACTTGGAAAAGATAAACAGGTGAAAGAGAACTCTATCGAAGAACATCTTCGACATTACTAGATTGCAATAGTGGTTATTACAGTTTTAATGGAGAGCTGTGTTCCCTCTCTAAACTGAATTCCTTATAATGAATAAAAGAAGCAAAAGCAGCAGGCAGAAATCCTCCAGTCAAAGACCTAAATATACTACTGAAAATGTACTAATGAGAGAAAACAAGTAGGATTTTTGTATTTCATCTAATTAGTGCTTGTATAGTTACAGTGATGGTATAGATAGCAAATTTTGGGTGGCACAGTCTCTTTCGCTGATATTAGAAGGCATTTCAGACATTCATGATGATCTGAGTGATAAGGACTCTAAACATTAACAAAAACGTTGGCACTCTTGAGTTCCACATTCATTTTTTATCTGTGATTTCTGTATTAGATTTCATCAGTCTCTGTGTCAGAAGGTTTTTTTATTGTTTTTGAACCCTCTAACCACCAGATACATACATGTCTCCATGTATTTACATTATATTTTCATTAGATATGAAATTCAAACTCTGCGTTTTCTAATTTTAAAAAATTCCGAAGACCATGCGGTAAACGTATAGCTGACAGTTTTGCCTACTATTATTCAAGAAGAATACAATAATAGTTTTTTAATGACTATGTTATTTTTTTAAGTTGATGTATTAAAAAGAGATATTTTCTGTAGAAAATAACATATGTGGCTAAAAACTGCTTAAACTGACAAAAAATATAGGGAAGGACAGGAAATAATACACGACAGTTTATTCCTCAAATAGTTATAGAATTAGCCATTACATGGTAATTTTAGAGATGCCAATGAAGATATCTTTAGAATAATAGCTACTACTGCTTACAAGTATCAGATGTTATTTATTGGAAGCCAGGAGAGGAAAAAAACCAACACCCACCATCCACCCACCTCGGAAAAAAAATCTCTTTCTGCCCTCATTATTTGTCATGGTGTATGGGCAAAAAATGAAATGTTCCAAAATAGACAATTTTAATAGAAACCAGTGTTTGATATGAAAAGTGGACACTGACAAGACTTACATCAAATTAATTATTAGAAATTTGTAAATAAATTACTGGAAGTTGCTCACCTTCTCTGTAGATTAGTGATGTCACTACTTGGTGCTCATGTTTAGAATTTAGTGCTAATGCTTTATTGCCAACATTAACTTGGAAGCTAGTCCATGAAATCAACGCCTTTATAAATGACTGGAAAGACATTTCAATGAATGCCAAGTTGAAGCTAATTATTTTATTTCTTTGAAAACCCAGATAATTTTCCAGAATACTGTTAAACTTGGAATATGATACTTCTACAATCTAACAGATACAGGAAAGTGCATTCTAAATGTACAAAATTTTTTATATTATGCGCTATTTTAACATATTCTTGGGTCAAATTGTACTATAAATTGATGTAAGACTGATGAAGCTGTTTTTCTTGCCTAGCTGTGTCAGAAAAAAAAAGAAAAAAAAAGGATTTTACAGAATATTTTTAGTTCAGGATCCAATTTAAAATAAGCTTATTCTGTTCCATATAAAGCAGTAAAATATTATTTAGCCTCTTTTACAGATAGGAAAATCAATCAATATCATCTCAAAGTCACTAGTACTCCTCTAGAGGTTTGAAAGTTGACTTGGATGAGATTTTATTGTAAGACTGGCATTTAAATACAGTAGAATATAGAACATAAACAAAAAGTAAAATCCTGGAACAACTAATCCTGGAAACCATTTCCAGGCACACGAAGGACAAGAAGGTGACTGAGAGTAGTCAGCAAGGATTCACAAAAGGGAAGCCAGGCTTGACCAACCAGGTAGCTTTATATGAAAAAAACAACTGGCCTGGAGGGTGAGGGGAGAGCAGTGGGTATTTCGTACTTTGTTTCAGGAAGGCTTTTGACTCTGTCTCCTGGAAAATCCTCATAGGGAAGCTAATGAAGTATGGGATGAATGAGGAGACAGTGAGGTGGATTGAAAACTGGCTGAGGCAGTGTCTGGGCCCAGGGAGTCATGATCAGTGGCACAAAGTCTAGTTGGAGGCCAGTAACTAGGTGTGTATCCCAGGTGTCAACACTGGGGCCAGTCCTCTTCAACATCTTCTTTAATGATTTGGATGATGGGACACAGTGTACCCTCGGCAAGTTTATGGACAACACAAAACTGGGAGGGGTGGCTGATATGCCAAAAGGTTCTGCTGCCATCCAGAGGGACCTCAACAGGCTGGAGAAACGGCTGACAGCAATCTCATGCAGTTCAGCACAAGGAAGTACAGAGCCCTGCACCTGGGGAGGAACAACCTCCCCAGTACATGCTGGGAAGTGATGCTGGCAGCACCAGTATATGCTGGGACTGACAACAGGAAAGCAACTTTGCAGAAAAGGACCTGGGGTTCCTGGCAGGCACCAAGTTGAAGATGAGGCAGTAATGTGCCCTGGTGGCAAAAAATCCTAATAATATCCTGGGCTGCATTAGGCAAACTATTGCCAGCAGATCAAGGGAGGTGATCCTTCTCCTCTACTCAGCACTGGTGAGGACACACCTGGAGTGTTGGGTCCAGTTCTGGACTCCCCAGTACAAGAGAGATGTGGAGCTACTGGACAGAGTCCAGCAAAGCACCACAGAGATGAGGAAGGGGCGGGAGCATCTCTCCTGTGAGAAAAGGCTGAGAAAACTGAGCCTGCTTAGTCTGGAGAAGAGAAGGCTTAGAAGGGAGACCTTATCAATGTGTACAAGTATCTGAAGAGAAGTTGCAAGGAAGGCAAAGCCATATTGTTTTCAGTGTTGTCCAGTGACAGGACCAGAGGCAATGGGCACATGTGAAACACAGGAGATTCCTCCTGAACATCAGACACACTTTTTTTACTGTGAGGATGACTGAGCACTGGCACAGGTTGATCAGAGAATCTGTGCAGTTTCCTACCTTGGAGATATTCAAAGGCATCTGGACATGGTCCAGGGCAGCTGACTCTAGGTATTTCTGCTTGAGCAAGGAGGTTGGACCAGATAACCTCCAGTCTTTTTGAACCTCAATCCTTCTGTGATTCTGTAATAATGTGTTTGCATTTGAAAACTGCTTAGCACTGCCTTCTAGAATAGAACTTTAAAGATTTTTTTATAATTTGTTTTTCTTGCCCTGAGCTTAGTTAACAGTACTTTATGAAATATCTCTTAGCTAGAAATTAATCCAAAACAAGGGCTTCTGAGCAAACACATTGATCTTAATCTCTTTGCTGCAGAATTACTTAGCCCAGAAATTTCACATCTTTTAAACTGGTGCGGTGCTTAGTCAGACCTCATGTGGAATACCATCTCCATGTCAAAACAGGAGAGTTAACATACTCTGCATTCAAAGCTCTTCTGGCTGGCAGGTACATCGTATCACTGTTAATGCATACAGTTGGGAAATGGGAAGAGGCAGTTAGACCATGTGTGTTTATTTCTAACATTCCTTCAGATCTTTTAAAAAGCTTGTTTAAGTCTGCCTTATTACTTAAATCAGCAATTATACTCTAAGCTGACTCCTGAAATCAGTCAATGATCAGTTTTTCTTTCCTGCTTCACTGTATCTTTTTTTCTCTTCATTTTCTTCAGTCATCCTGACATGTAGATTTGTCCTTATGACATTGACCCCCAGACTCTCTTCTGTTCTTCCTTCCAGCCCAGAGCTCTCTCTATTGTTTTAACTTCACAGCCTCTGGTATTGCTCCCATTCCTGCTCTTCTTGAAACTCCATAAAAAGTCCATTGTCATTGCTGTTAACATGATTCTTTCTTCTGGCATAAAATACTCATCTTAAATTTACACAATTTTTTTCTTTCACAGGTAATAGATAGCCTGAATATATAATGTAGAAGGCTTTAGTTTAACATTAAACACTTTAGTTAAACTCTCTTTTACAGTATTTGTTGCATACTTTTTTTACAACTCACAATTCAAGCACTTACAAATAAGCATGTTGAATATGCATAAAAAACTACATCTATGAGAGAATCCAACCTTAAAAGTCTTGCTCAGTTGAGAAAAATGTCATGATTTTTTTCAAAATATGAGTTTTCTTAATGTTTTCTAACTTTCAAACCAAATTAAGTGAACAGTTATAATGGCTGTACTGCAGTGTAATTAGTATTTACTCTTTTTTTAATTTTACATTTTTGATACTGTATGTCACTAGTTCTTGGCATCTCTAATTAAAAAATTAAATCCTGCTATATTAACTGTACACTTGTAAGGAAAATTATGCAGTTATAAATGTCAGATAGAAATAATAAAATATTTTTACAGTTACATGTATATTTTTGAGTCTATATCACTCTCACACACCCACTATTTCTTTTAATATTTTCTTCTTTTTTTTACATTTTCCATTTGGTCTTTTGCATGTCTCAGATGTACTGAGTTATGTTTTCTTGCTAGAAAAGGTCAGCATCTGAACATATGACCTATAGTGATTTGAACACTAAGTACGTGATTTCTAAGAACCTTGGCATACATTTATCTTCAACTGTTTGACATACATTATGAAACCAATTGACTATGACCTTTTTCGTGTAACTTAAAGGCTAAAATGTACTTGTTTCCCAGTCCTCTTTCCCAGTTGGCAAATTCTAATGAGGGCAGAAGATAGCAGAAAATGAATCCATTCTCACAAGGCATTAACAAGAAATGAGGACTAGAATAAAAGTAATCATTTCTTACAACAACCTTTCTCTTGTGATCACAGATGCTTTTAGAAGACACTAAAAAAAGCATTTTCCAAAGCTCAGTGATTGCACTAATGTGCAAGTTCATCTAGGCACAAGAGAAAAGCCTTGCAATGACGCACAAAAATTCTGAAATTGTGAGCATTTTCTGACAGGATAACCTTCACAATCTAACAAACTATTTCAGTAGGCAGAGACTCCAAGTATGAGCAGTGGAAGTCATCAGAAGCTACAAGGAATTTTACCCTACCAAGACAATGTGACAGTCTGACCTTCTGATTCATCGATTCCAACAAGCCCAGATACTCAAAGCAGTGATGAAAACCATCAATAGCCAGTGTAAGATGTAGCAGGCCAAAACATTATAATTTGATCTTCTGGTTTGAGAATCCCTTCAAGGCCTGCCCAGGAGGCTCTGCCATCATGAACAAAAGAAATGCTCACATTCGGTCAACATTTAGGAAAGGCATGCAGGAAACAGGGACACAGAATTGCTACCTTACACTTACGCTTAGAGAGACAAGCCCTGCTTTCTGTAATCAGAGATCATTAAATCACTTTTATTCTAGTGCAGAATTTAGCTCTGTCATCAGAGGAGAGTTTAGCATGTCACATGCTGCAGTCCTATAAACTTTTTGAAACAAGTCACAGAAGAATTAACTTCACATAATTTCATTCAGTTCTAATATAATTAATATATATATTACATATAAATGCTAAGCTCCAATTCATAATATAATACATATAATATATAAAGTTCCACTTCAATTTCTTGTTGAAAAGCAATGTTGTTATAATCATAATATTGATTTCTATTAGTTAGGAAAAGGAATAAAAATCCTGCCATTCTGTTTATGAACAGTTTTAAACTCTGTGTTGTTCCCTGTTTACGAAGATCTTAGAACAATTGGACATACTAAACATGCCACTTACTCTATTAAGATTATAGTTAAAAGGCAGAATCACACACGTTTTGGATTTTGATATTCTTTTTCTCAATCACAGGTTATAGTGACTTATTTTAGTTCTGGTCATGTGTCTTGTCTCATCATGCTGCTACAACTAAGCAGTGAGAAGATGGAGTCTGGGATATACCTTTTTGAGGGTCAGCACATATAGAGAATTGTCTTTTATGATTGGTTGAGGTCTAAGTTATAACAGCACAGTTTTTAACAGCTAAGTATTCTGTTTTTAAATAATTCACTGAAACTTTAAGAATATCTGTTGGAACTGCATGTGTGAAGATTGTGTGGTGCTTAGTTGCTGTCTGGGGTTAAACCACGAGATATATGTGGTAGATCTGGAGAGTGAGACAGTAGATCCTTTGTCTTGTTTACAATACGACAAATTCAATGTTCTCTCTTTAGAAGTCAGCAAAGCCAGTCCTCACTCAAGGCTCCAAATCTCGATGAGAACATTACTAATAACAGTCCTGAGAGGGATCAGCTAGAACAACAAACAGCTGTAAAGGTGCTAGGAAAGGTTGGATGTGATACTATTCAATCATGGTACATTATCATCCATGGTGTACTAAGAGCAGATTGTATAATTGTAGCTCCAGTAGTTAGTTCTCTTTCGGTAGATGTCAAAACATACTGTTTTATTACAGATGTTTATTTTGAAAAGGTATAGGAATAAACTGAATAACTTGAAAGACCATGTTCACTGATACCCAAGCCAGATGATGTATTATAAACAGAAGATCTGTCTATACCATGCATTCTGTATCAAGTAGTGAGCCCACTGTGACTGGATACTTGAGATTTTATGTCCTGAAAGACCTTTATTGTGTAGGGTAGATATGAAATCATGGTCAAAACACATCTTGCAGAAATAAATAATGAGAAGCAGAATATAATTCCTGAGAAAATAAGCTGATGAGATCCGCATGACCATTTTCAGATTTTCTCTTTTACTTGGAATGATCTCATGATCAGGAAATAACATTATCCTTTGACAGAGTATAAAATGCCTTATAGCCATAGTATGGATTAGAGAATGCAGCTAGATAGAGGTAGAGATAGATAGAGGTATATGTAGCTGTAGTTAAAGTGTTTGCTTCTTTCAGTCTCAATTCAGGATGTGTATCGTCATTTCACTCCTGTGCTAGGCTGAGTCAAAAAAAAAAATGCACAAAATATAAACCCAATAACAACACTAAAGAGGGAAAAAGCAATCCATGTGCATACAAAATAGATTAATGCAGTGAGAAGTTTCAAGGAGACACTGGGTATTCAGTCTTTATTAAACAGGTTACAATGTCCTGGACAGGTGCAGAATCTCTATGAAGAGATGTAGGGAGCCGTTTTAATTTTATAGGCACAGAGTCATTTCATGTTATCAGCTGGCATGTGGTACACAAAATACCAAAGACTACTTATTGCCCAAGAAATACAAACAAGTGTTTTCTATATTTTTCTAATTCCTTGTTAAAATGAGTATGGTGTCACAAATGTGCTGTAGCTTTAAATATTCTCTACTTTTTTGTATTTTAAGTCATAAATTAATACTTATCTGAGCCATAAAAAACTCCCAAAAAACAAACCAAACCCAAGAATTGCTTAGAGAGGAAATAATGCATCATTAATTTAGCTCATATGATCCAAATAAAAAGTGAAAATGTAATTTTTAAAGGACTGAATAGTTTTAAAACTAGGTCAATGCTGTATGATTTTATTTTGAGGGTCAGATTTATTGCCATAGGAATGAAAAGTATTTGAGACAATCTAGTCCCAAAGGAATAAATCTGCCTTCTAGAGAGTGCTGCAAGAAATAAAAGCTTCTGCATTGATTTGCTAAACTATCTATATGCTTTTTACTTCAGGTCTTTTTTTTTTTTTTTTTTTTTTTTTTTTTAACCACAATGAATTAAAAATATAAATGAGAAATTTAGCTGCAATGTGGAAATCGATGGGTTGTTCTAGAGGAGTCTGCAGAATGTGTTTCCTTGACCTCAGTGTTGCCTTTGGTAATCCAATTGAATAGGGTTCCTGTGTAATGGCAGAAGACAATTGGAAAGTGCTAAAAGAAATGCCACAATTTATTATTATATATGAATTAAATAGACAGTGCTTAATTCTGTACATCTTCTTTCAGAATGGTTTTCTGTTTGATTGAAAAACTGCAACTCTGCTTTTCAGTAAGTGAAATTACTGTAGAAGACTGTGACAAGACAAGCCTATTTTCTCTTCTCTTCCCTGCACCCCCTGCCTTTTTCCCCATTTAATTTTAAATGTATTGACTATTCCCTTTTAGGCTCAGTGAAGGCAGACTAACAACTGCTAACAGAATTCCATAAACAATAAATTAGCTTCAGATTAAGCTTGCTTCCATTATTTTTTTAAGGCTGTGATAAGAACTGCATGGAGCTCAGAGTGCTAAAATTAAATAAAAGCTACCTTTCATGCTTAATGCACAGAAAGAGAACCGAAATGCACTTTTCAAATAGTTTCGGGAGAATACTGCTTAAAATTCAGATGCTTTCTTTAAAGGCCAGAACCTTATAATATGCTAAAATGTTACAGAAGTAGGGTGTCCAGAACTTTATCTGTAGCAAATGCTATATAACCTAATAGACCAATCTGCAATGAGTCTGTCCTTACTTTTTATCATAGTCATAGGACAGAGTGTAATTGAGGTTCAAAGGACAGCTAGTCCAGCTCCTTGCTCAGAGCACGGACACTTACAAGGTCAAACCATGTTGCTCAAAGCTTTATCCAGTCAGGTTTTGAAAGCCTCAAAGGACAGAGAGGACAAAAACTCTGGGTAGTCAGCTTCACTGCCTGACTGACTTCATGGGGAAACACAATTCTTTTTTAATTTATGTCCATTGTCTCTTGTTACCCTGACATGAATGGTTGTGAAGAGCTTGGCTGTGTCTTCACAACAATCTGATGCACTGAGGAGGTGCAGTTAGGTGACCCCAAAACTGTCTCTTCTCCAGGCTGAGCCAGTTCTGGTCCTTCCACCTCCCCTCACAGGGCAAGTGCTCCAGCTCTGAATGTCCTGGCTGCCCTCTGCTGAAGTTGCTCTAGTTTGTTAATATCTTTCTTATACTGAGGGGGAAAGGGAGAGGAGTCAAGACTAGAGGCAATACTCAAGATGTTGTCTAATGAGTTCTGTCTAGAGGGGAATAAACCCTTCCATGCAATCTGCTAGTTGTGTTCTTTCATGCAGCAATGGCTGCTCTTGGCCACCTTTGCTGTGAAGGTACACATCTGCCTCAGGTTAAGCTTGCTGCCCACCAGGGCCCCCAGGACCTTTCCTGCAGGTCTGTTCTTCCCAGCCTGTGTCATTGCAGTGAAATTGAGTTTTAGCTTTCCTGACACCAAGACTGTATGCCTGGGCACTGTTTGTAAATTCCTTCACTGAAGCCTGTTCCTGCTTCCACCTCCTGTATGCTGCATTTTTACACTGGAGAACAGCTATGAATTCCCTCTTAGCCAAGATGGAGCCCTGATACAGCTGCTTATGGTCTGGTTCTGCACTTGAAGAATGCTGTCCTTAAAGTCCCAGATTTCCTGGGCTTCTTTGCCCTTTAAAGCTACCTGCCATGGCATCCCACCTGCTAGTTCCCTGAATAAGACAAAGTTTGCTTTACTGAAGTCCATGACCTGTATACTGTCGTTCTCCTTCCTCTTTCTCTTCAGGGTCTTGAATTCCTCATGGTCAATATTGCCAAGGCAACCGTTGATTAACACTTCCTCAGTTACTTCTTCTTTGTTTGTGAACTGCAGATCCTGCAGTTCCCATCCAGTGCATGCATCAAGAAGTTTTCCCCAACACCAGAAATCCTTTCACTGCTTGTTGTCCTCTGAGGAGCTGACAGGGATGTTACAGACCCCCACAAGTACCAAGGTCTGTGCTGCAGACTCCCAAGGGGTTTTTAAAGATGTCACAGATGTCCTCACTTGAATTGGGTGGTCTTTAACAAGCTCCCACCACAATGTCACCTTTACTGGCCTCTCTGCTGACCCTGGCTTGCAAACTCTCACCCAGACTGATGTCCATCACATACAACAGCTCCATACATCCAGGCTGCTCTTGCTCACAGAGTATAACATCCTCCCTTGTGTTCCTTCGCTGCATGTTGCTCCTGAAGATATTATGTATCTTTGCAGCACTCTAGACATGCAAGCTGGGTCAACACATCTAGTTGTTTCAACACTGGTTTAGTTTTTTGACCACGCTGTAGTTCTTCCTGCATGTTTCCCAGAATGCATGCATTTGTGTACCAACACTTAAGACAGGTGTTCTTTCACTTTATTTTATCATTCCCAAAGTCTCCCTTATTCCCATCACCCTGCACCCTTTGCTTTCCACTTCTTTCCAGCTATTTCAATGACCAGATGGATTTCATGGAGCTCCACCCGGGGATGGATGAGGAGCGAACTGAGAGCTTATGGGTCAGGATTAAAGGGAAGGCAGGAACAGGAGACATTATAGTGGGGGTCTGCTACAACCACCTGACCAGGAAGAACAAGCAGATGAGGTCCTTTATAGACAGATAAAAGCAGCCTCATTTTCACAAGCCCTGGTCCTCGTGGGGGACTTTGAAAATCCTGATATCTGTTGGAGGGACAACACAACAGGGCATAAGCAGTCCAGGAGGTTCCTGGAATGTATTAATGATAACTTCCTTCTCCAAGCGACAGAGGACCCAACAAAGAGAGGCACTATGCTGGATCTTGTTGTCACCAATGAGGAGGGGCTGGTGGTGAGTGTGAAGTTCAAGGGTAGCCTTGGCTGCAGTGACCATGAAATTGTTGAGTTCAAAATCCTTAGGGCAGCGAGGAGGGCGCACAGCAAGCTCGCTGCCCTGGACTTCAGGAGAGTAGATTTTGGCCTTTTCAGGGATCTGCTTGGCAGAGTACCATGAAATAAAACCCCGGAAGGAGGAGGGGCCCAAGAAGGCTGGTTAATATTCAAGAATCACCTCCTCCAGGCTCAAGAGTGATCCATCTTGACAAAGAGGAAGTCAGGTAAGAACACCAGGAGGCCTTCGTGGATGAACAAGGAGCTCCTGGACAAGCTCAAAAATAAAAGGGAAGACTACAGAAGGTGGAAGCAAGGACAGGTAACCTGGGAGGAATAAAGAGAAACTGTCTAGTTAGTCAGTGATCAGGTGTGGAGCTTTGAACTCAGCCAGCAGCCTGACGCCACATGGCCGGCCGTTCACCTCCCCCTCCCCCCTCTGGTAAGATAGGGGAGGAACAAAAGAAGAGAATTCGTGGGTTGAATAAAAGGAAAGAATTTACTAAAAATAACAAGAGAACAACGGTAACAATAATAAGTTCAAAAAGAAAACGGGTAAAATGCAGCAGTGGCTTACTGAGCGCGACGACCGGCCTCCCCACAGCAACAATACCACCTGACGAGCAGACGGCGTGTGGGTGTGCGAGAGAGAGCAAGAGCGAGAGAGCCTGCCCACCTGGGCATGACATCACATGGTATGAAATACTCCAATGAAAATTAACTCCATCCTGATCGAAACCAGGACATCAGGTTAGGAAGGCCAAAGCCCTCATAGATTTAAATCTATCCAGGGATGTCAAGAGCAACAAAAAATATTTTTACAGGTATGTTGGTGTCATGGTTTGATCCCAGAGGGCAGCTGAGCACCATGCTCACCCACTCCTTCCCCCTCAGGAATAGGAAGGAGAAAATAAAACAAAAGGCTCAGGGGTCAAATTAAGGACAGAGAGGGATGATTCACCCATTATCGCCATGGCAGAAAACAGACTTGATTGGGTAAGAAAAAAACCATCAATTTAACTTAACCACCACCACCACCACCAATGTACCAAATAAACAGAGTAGGACAGTGAGAAATACAACCCCATCTTAAAAACACCTTCCTGCCACCATCCCTTCTTCCTGGGCTCAGCATTGCTCCAGAGTTTCTATCTTCTCCCCTCCAGCGGTGCAAGGGGATGGGAAATGGATGTTGCAGTCAGTCACTCACACATTGTTTCTGTGCTCCTTCCTCCTCAGAGGGAGGACTCCTCACGCTCTTCCCCTGCTCCAGTGTGGGGTCCCTCTCATGGGAGACAGTCCTCCATGAACTCCATTGTTTTGGGCCCTTCACTACAAAAAGAACATTGAATTACTCGAGCGTGTCCAGAGAAGGGCAACGAAGCTGGTGAAGGGTCTGGAGCACATGTCGGACGAGGAGCGGCTGAAGGAACTGGGGTTGTTTAGTCTGGAGAAGAGGAGGCTGAGGGGAGACCTCATCACCCTCTACAGCTACCTGAAAGGAGGTTGCAGAGAGCTGGGGATGAGTCTCTTTAACCAAGTAATAAGCAATAGGACAAGAGGGAATGGCCTCAAGTTGTGCCAGGGAAGGTTTAGACTAGATATTAGGAAGTATTTCTTTACAGAATGGGTTGTTAGGCGTTGGAATGGGCTGCCCAGGGAGGTGGTGGAGTCCCCATCCCTGGAGGTGTTTAAGAGTAGAGTCGACGTAGGGCTTAGGGATATGGTGTATTTGGGAACTGTCAATGTTAGGTTAATGGTTGGACTAGATGATCTTCAAGGTCTTTTCCAACCTAGTCAATTCTGTGATTCTGTGAACTTCTCTGATGTGACTCTTTCTCAAAGGGCTGTAGCTCTTCACGAACTGCTGCAGCGTGGGTCCCTTGATACAGGCTGCAGTGCTCCCAGAAACAGACTGCTCCAGTGCAGGTATTCCTCAGAATCGTCTCCTTTGGGCACAGCCACCTGCTCTGGTGTGAGGTCCTCCACAGGCTGCAGGTGGGTATCTGCTCCACCATGGACCTCCATGGGCTGTAGGGGCACAGCCTGCCCTCTCGCCACGGACTGCAGGGGAGTGTCTGCACCAGAGTACCTCCCTACTTCTCCTTTCTTCCAGACCTTGGTGTTTGCATAGGCATTTCCCTCACAACTCCTTCTCCTCTCAGGTTCCCCTTCTTAAATATGTTATCACAAAGATGTGGCCAGCATTGATAATTGTTCAGCCTTGGCCAGAGGCAGGTTTGACTTGGAGCTGTGGGAGCTTCAAGAAGCTTCTTACAGAAGCCACCCTCCACTACTACCTAAAACCTGCCCACACACAAACCCAACACAGAAGACTGTCAAAATTGTATTGCATGATTGGAAAAATTGCCACTCTGCTTTTCAATAAATAATTTTTAACAGTTATTTTGGTTACTAAAAGCACATTAAGCAAACCTGGACTGCTTATTTAGGAGCAGGTTGGTTACCCCTATCAAACATTGTGTCATGATGTAAAGAAACACACTTCTTAAAGCATCCTATATTCAATCATATTCCATCTCTTGTCATTAAAATCACTCATGAATTAGCATTTGCATTATTATAGAATGATGTACTTGTGAAGCTGCTTCTTGAAAATTTAAATAGCTACAGAGAGACAAAAAAATATTTTTCTGGGACATCTTGGAACTAGAATCTAAACTGTCTTTCCAAAGACAAGAATTAAAATCTCCTGAAAAAATAAAAAAACTCAATATAATTTTGGTAATGGACAGTCATGAAAATTTTTGATGATTATAAAACAACAGGACTGCAAGTTTAGTGTTATTTTTCCTAAATTTTGGGTTGTAACCTTATGAGTTTATTCCTTTATATCAATCTCTGGCTATTAAACCAAATACATTCTTCATCATTGAAATGTCTTCTTCTTCCTTCTCATTCATTTTCCTTGAACTGACTCAACCACAGGTTCTCTGTGGTGGACCTCAGATGAAGCAAATCTTCAGGGAAAAAAGAAAAAATATCAGTTTTACTGATAACTGAAAGTAACATTTATGGCTCTTGTAGAAGCTATCAAGCCTACAGAATTTTCACATGTCACTCTGGATTTCTTATAGACCTGCTTTCATTATTTTTTTTCTAAGCAATAGAACGCCTTGATGAGCTTTTCTAGTGTCTTGTAATTTACTGCTCTTTTTATTTCTATAACATGACTGCAAAATGGCAACTAGAATGCTACACAATGTGTTTAAAGTGATATCACTCACTTTGTCATTATTTGTACCTGTCAAAATGTCCTTCAGGTTTTATTCAGTAGTTCACTTCTCATCCATACATCTTTTAGCTTCATTGAGCCCTATGACAAGGAATTCACATTTTAGCCACCACATCCCTAAATTCTTCATTTGCTCAATATGCACAACAGGATCTGTATACTTCCTTTCTTTCCCTTATTTACTTCTGCTTATTACAGCCTGGCTTTCCTGAGACATATGTCTACCATTTCTTACTGTCATGCTGAATTTTATGGCTTATTGTTTTATATCAGATAATTTTTCTTTCCTGCTTCCTACTTGGCAAACAAAAATGACCATACACACACACCTGCATGTACATATACACACAAGTAATAGATTATTGTTCTTAATCTGGAACACTATGAAAAATAAATCAGTTAATTGAATAGTCATCAAAAGTCCACCCTTTTCAAAGTCTTGCTGTAGTTTTGACATAAAAACAGGTGAAGAAACTATTTCCCTAAGCACAGATCTGTGGACTGAATGTGAATTTCTCTAGTGGGTTGACCTTTGTTAGCTGAATACACCACCTAGCTACTCTCTCACTCTCCTTTCTCAACAGGACAGTGGGAGAAAATAAGATTTAAAACCTTGTGGGTTGAAGAAAAGACTGGAGATCACTTACCAGTTATCATGATGGGCAAAACAGTCTCAACTTGAGGATAATTAATTTAATTTTTAAGTAATTAAAATAGAGCAGGATGATGAGAAACAAGACAAAAACTAAAACATCTTTTCTCCACCTTCCCCTTTCTCCAAGGTTCAACTTCATGCCTTCATTCCTAAGAACTCCCCCATCCCCACCCCTGAGTGGTGCTGGGGGTTGGGAATGGGGGTTGTGGTCAGTCCATAACAGTTTGTCTCTGCCCTTCCTTTCTCCTCACACTTTTTCCCTATTTCAGGGAAATAATGCATACTTCATACTGCAGTCCTTCAGTATAACTCCAATTCAGATAATTCAGGATGGGTCCTCCACCATCTACGTTGCTATCAAGAAAATCTGCTCCAGAGTGGGGTTTTCATGGACAGCAAAAATAAACACCTGCTCTGGTGTGGTCCTCTCCATGGACTGCAGGGAAATACCTGTCCCCTCCACTACTAAAATCTTGCCACCTACACCACATACAAGCTCATTCAGCTAATAAGCTCCAAATCTGGGAAATGCAAGAATTTGCATAGACAGTGTCTATTAAGTACAATATAAGTATCTTTAATTGTCCTCAAATTCTGTCTAAATAAAAAGACATTTTATATATTTTTCCATTATAGATATCACATGTTTCTACTGATAACATATAAAACTTCATCTTATCTCTTAGCTTATTATAACTTCTTTTATCTTTCTCCTCTCTACTCCTCCTGATCCATTTCCATTTTAAAAGTTTACAGAATTATGGAATGGTTTGTGTTGGAAGGGACCTTTAAGATCATCTAGTCCAAACACCCTGCCATGGGCAGAGACATCTTCCACTAGATCATGTTGCTCAAAGCCCCATCCAGCCTGACCTTGAACACTTTCAATCATGGGGCACCCAGTTTCTCTGGGCAACCTGTTCTAGTGTCTCACTACGTTCATCAGAAAAATTTCTGCCTTATGTCCAATCTAAACCTTCTCTCTTTCAGTTTAAAATTATTGCCCCTTGTCCTGTCACTACAGGCCCTGTTAAAAAGTTTTTCTCTATTTTCCTCATATGCCCCGTTTATATAATAAAAGGCCTCTATAATGTCTCCACAGAGCCTTCTCTTCTCCAGTGAACAACCCCAACTCTCTCAGCCTTTCTTCATAGCAGAGATGCTACAGCTCTCTGACCATTTTTGTGACCCTCATCTAGACCTGCTCAAGCAGGTCTTTGTCCTTCTTATGTTTGGGCCCCCAGAGCTAAATACAGGGCTCCAGGTGGGGTCTCATGAAAGCAGAGTAGAAGGGGAGAATCACCTCCCTCGACCTGCTGGTTACACTTCTTTCAACACATCCCAGGATATGGTGGGCTTTCTGGGCTACAAGTGCACACTGCTGGCTCATGTACAAAAACAAACTAAAGACTGAACAGTTTATACTCAAAACCAAACAAAACAAGTTCAAAACCAAATCTATATGTAGTTTTATTTATATAATGTATTGAAATAATTAGCATTATTAAAGAAATTTTAAATAAATAAAATTATGACAGTGTGTTAGGAGTTTATTTCTCATGGTTTTTAGTAAAGTTTTCGATAACTGAAGAAAATATTTACAAAACTTGTGCATCAGAGTAAAATAAATATTTCAAGTCCTTATGAATTTTTTTTCCTCATTTCCTCCATACAGTAGGTCATCTTCTGTTTTCCAAAATTATGAGTGAGTTGTTCTATTTGAGTGTAACATGATATAAAACTGGACCCATATACTGATGTTATTTTCAAATGAAGAATTATTTACATAAAATAATAGCCAAGGTTTATGTACACCAGTTTTCTTCAAAGCAGAACTGTAATCAATATAGTCATTAAAAAAATATATAATGAGCCATAAATAATTGAGTAGAATGCAGAGTTGGATGTCATAGGTATGTAGAAGAGTATATCTATTATAACCTTGGTCCCTGCATGACATCAGCTAGAACTTGAATTTGGATGGATATGTCGAACAGTTCAGAGAAGATTAAATTGATATTTTGGTCTAAACAAGCAGCATGTGGCCTGTGTAGTTCTTTTGTCTTGGGACATGAAAGAATGGAACACCACCAGAAGAACAACACAGCACATAGGGAAAGGAAAACATCCTAAGAAAAGGCTGGAGCTTCTAAAGAAAACAGCTAACTCACAGGGGAAGTTTCCAGAGAACCTCTGAACATGAGTCATTTGCATTGAAAAAATAAATTAAGAATACATATTTGAAGAAAAAAAATTCACAGGCAATGTCTTTCTAAGAGTTTCTGTGTATAAAATGACAGGTTGAACAAAACAGATAACTTTTATAAATATGGTATTTCATATATTATTTAGAACCTGAAAGTTAGAAAATAATTGACATCATGTTGTAATGTGGACAAAAGTACATGAAGACTAACAGAGAATGGTTTCTCAACAGTGCTAAATTTTAATTTTATGTTTCCTCTTCAATGAAGTGAATATATCCCAAGATGCCTGGGAATTTATTTAGCACATTCAAGAAATGCCCTTTTAGAATGGCAATTGCATGGCAAGTGACATGCTGAGGGACATGATTGTCTTGTTCACTGTTGCCATATGAAGCAAAGGATTGGAAAATGACAAATACTCAATGAAATAAGTGAATAAATGAGCAGTGAAATCAATGAATAAATGTGAACTGAACTTTTCATTCCATCATATACTAACATAACAATAGTATTGGTCCCTCTGGATTTTTAAAGTAGATATGTCATGGCAGATCATATTGTTTCTGGAGAAGGGCAAATTTGTAAAAGATGACCACATCTGACAACTGTGAGTTAATCATACAAAAACACAAAGAAAAACTCCAGAATAGGAATACAAGATATTCTTTCAGTATTCTGAGATACAATAGGAAAAGAGGAAAATCTTATTTGGTATCATAATACCATGCTATAAATTGATATTGCATCACTGACAGAAGTATTTGTCTAAATGAAGGGGGTTTTTTAAATAACCAAACAGTACAGAGGTTGTGCTTTGCTGGAGATCTTTGTGGGCACCATTCAGATAGTTAAATTATGGTGCCTAATTGTAATTTCTTTTCTCCTCCAGGCATTTGCAGCAATACTACCTCTTTAACTCAGCTTTCTGGAGGTAAGTATAAGAACAGTATTGTTAGTTGCATGCCAATTGAAGATATGAGATCTTCATATCTTACTTCTAACTTTCTCATATGTATATCTACTTCAAATTTATTGTAACTACAAGTTAAGAAAATCCTAATGCAAACTAAAAAGGACATAAAGTGCTAAAAATTTCCTTCTGATCTTTCATGGCTTTCTCACATTTATAGTCTATCTATCTATTTGTCTATTCAGAACATGATTCTATAGGGGTTTTTTTCCACTACAGTAGACTACTCAAAAATCTCAGTGAAATTAATGATATTATTTCTCTACAGTATTTTATTTCAGATTTTAAAAAAATTTACTAAAAAAATATGTTCTGTATAAATTAAGGTCATTACTTACAATTTTAAAAAGCATGAAAAATTTTATGGTTCGAGGGGAAAATATTTTGGACAATTTAACTATATTTTAGAAACCACAGAAACAGCAGATTTAGTGGTCCTGTTTTCTTATCATCTTTAATCTATCAACATGTTAAAAATACTAGAGTCAAAAAGGTGTGACAATACAAAAGGTACAGTAACAGTTTCAGGATTTCTTTTTTTTTTTTAAATGGGGACAGCTTCTTGTATTATTCTTACTTGAATCTTGTCAAATAATTATCTACAAGAAACCCCTGCACCATGATAGATAGATAGAATTTGTAGCAAAAAAAAGCCCCTCTGATTCTTTTCTGGTGTACAGATATTCTCCATTTGTTGTTCCAGTTATAGTATAGCTACCTTTGTAATGAATTTTCTTTCAAAAGTCTAACTGCAAAAACAACTTATTTTCATTAATAGGATACACTGAGTCTGGATGCCGCTTCAATCTTTAAAAACGGTGTTAGTGGAATGTAAAGGGTGTTTGGGGTAAAAAGATATTTTTTTGACAGTATTTTTGTTCTGTACTCTGGTTTTACACTTAAGCCAAAAGGAAAAATATTTTCTCTCAAAAACATTTCCTTACTAGTTCCATTCCTGGCAAAGCTTGCTGTTTATATAATATCCAAAAATCACCATTTCTAAATGTTCAAAAAAAAAAAAAAAGCATAATCTCAAAGAAAATATAAAGCTTGTTGCTCTCTCTGATTACTGAACTCTTACATCTGTCATCAATAAAAAAGAACTTCAACAGAAAATATTCATCCCTCAGTGTTGATTTTACACTGTAAATCCTCTATAAGCACTTATGACAACCCCATTATTGCCAAGTCAATTCATCATGATTAATTTTATTACAAAGATTAACAAATTAATTAAAAATGATTAAACAATGACTTTACAATGTTAACTAGTAAGATTTAAATACAATCAGATGTAATTTTAGGAAATAAATCTATTATAGATTTCTGGAATTGAAATCCTAACCCTTCTACAAATGTTTTAGTTTTCATAGTAGAGATGCATTCTTATAGGATGTGAATAAATTACAGCTGTTAACAATTAAGTATGTTCACCTGAGGAGTTCTTAAGTGCATTTAATTCCATGGCATTTCTTGACATACATTGAAAAAAGTAAATCCTCCTTTCCATGCCCTGAGTGCCCCACTTCTACTGCATTTATATAATGGAGACTAAGATGGATTGATGGCTTTCACATGTGAGTAGTTTACATATAGAACTCACATTCCCCCTCCTCTCATCCCATACCATAATTTCAGCTCCAATGACATAATTCTCTTTTAGCCTTCCCAAGGGTTTTTTTGACCATATTAATTATACTTTATGTCTTTCCTAGAGTTGGCATATTTTTAATCTTTTTCAAGAAACAAATTCAAAGCTATAAAGAAAATACTATATCTACTCACTAAAATGTTAATGCCTTTTTACCTAACATTCTATAAAAGAAGGCAGCCAGGTGTTGGGAACTTTGTTCAGTGGAAATGTCACTGGGGACATAATATTGTGAAAAAATTTATTTCTTCATAAGGTAAATCATATAGATCATCAAAAATCATACATTGCTTCTCTTTGCCTTGAGTCTGTATTTAAAGATATGATCTTCTGGTAAGTCTCACTAGCAGAGGAAGGGCTAATAAGTGGACCTGACATTTTCAAGGGAATCCTAACTATCTGCATTCATATATCAAACTAGCCAGAACAACTATATTTTGATGGTTTTATTCAATTTCTCTAGTAATCTGTTGGTTTTGTGATATGGGTGACAGAGTACGGCATGTCATTTGCCTTATAAATCAAGATTTGATGGAGAGACCATGGTTTTCTGCAAGACAATATGGCTTCATATGAGGCATCACTCCCTGTTTTACTTATTGGTGCTTGAGAAAAGAATACATCTTCTTGGAAACTAATTCACATTACTCATGATACTGCAGATCTTGTAATAAACAAGTTGCCCTTCAAACACTGAAGGCTTCCTCATTAAAATCTAAAATCTCTTCTCTCTCTCCCTCTCAACCAAGACCCAACCTGAATCATAATGCTTGAATCGTTGTGGTTAATATTCTTCTGATTAAAAAAGTGGTGTGATACACTTGTACAATCCTCCAATATAAGAATAATATTTTTTCTGTGTTTGTGTGATACAGTATTTGGGGGGGAGGGGTTTAATATAAATATAAACCAATTATTTTCTACAACTGGGAAATAATTAGCTGTTTTCATGTGACCCTGCTTATTTGGAAACTCTTCCATACTATTAAGACAAAAAGACAAAACAAAAACAAAGATAAAAACCTAAACAAGCCCACCATCCCCATTTGTTTTTAAGCCATTTCATAATTACTAGATGGCAGCTTTTTCTGAAAAATGACACTTTGTCTTTATCTTATTTTTCTTTAAAACCTAGATACCTGTGCAATTATCCAAAGATTTAACCACCTGGAGGCACCTTTAAATTTGTGAGTGTGTGTATTCCAGTGTAAAGCTTCACTTAAAATGAAGTTCTGCTCCTGCTTTTGGTACCTGGCAGCTTGAAATCTCTCTCATCTCTAAACCCCACTGAGAACTTTAAAATAGGAATTCCTCAAACTACCTCACTTGAAGGAATCAATCCAGCAAGTGTCACAAGGTGACACATGCCTTATGTATTGTGGTCACACTCCAGAGACTACCAACTCAACTCTGAAAGATCAGTGAGAAATGTGTTTATATGGGGTCCTGAAATACACAGATGTAAACCTTGAGTTTAAATCTTGCACATAGGTTATTTTCTCCACTTATGAAGGAAAGAGTTCTGTGAGGAAAATCAGCACAAAACAGCTTTTGTTAAAATGTTATTTCATACATTATTCCATAAATAATTTCCAATGTTTTATAAGAGTATGTATTAAATGTTCACTATGCCAAGAACATATATTGTATTATTTCTGATAACAGGGTGGGAACTGTGAACAGCTGCTTCTTAGCTGGTTGTATGCAGTAACCCCATGTAGAACTCTGACTTTCTAAAACACTCTGAAAATACTGAATTCTGGCCTTTGTTGGAGAAAAGGAATAATGAAATGCAAGAAAAGGCTGTTTACTTTGATTCAACATCCTTTAGCTCCATTACACGGAAGACCTTGATGTGCTTTAACCTGACAAATGCTTCATAATAGAGTAAAAATATTGTCAGGTGTAATTATCATCCTTGAATAGGAAAAAATGAGACAATAACTATTTTGAGGTACAATAGAAATGGACTCATTCAGTGAAGAGAATCTTCTGGATATTAATAAAGAAATCACTGTGTAGTTTTAGAAATTCTAAGCAATACTTAAGAAATCAGAAATAAATAAGGGCTCTTATTGATTACTTACTCTAATTGTTCAATTCCACTGACTAAATATGGTATCAAATGGGTACCTTTTCTTTTTTTTTTTTTTTTTTAGATTTGGGAAAAAAATACTCCCTGCGTGCTGTGAACTACAGCTGAAAAGATTCCTTTCTGCAGCAGAGTTAGAAGCACAGGCTCTATATGATGAGTTCAGCTCAATTATACTATAACTGAGTGAAGTCTGCAATGCGGACAAGACCTCTGTGGAGTATTCAGCAGTTCAAGGACTGAACCATCAAATTTACTGAAGATGATGAAATATGTCATAATCATTCCCACTGGAAATGCTCATGTGGAGAGGATTTTTCATTGATGACAAACATATGGACTGACAAAGGGAGCAGGTGTGAAACTGACTTTGTTAAAGCAGAGCCTCAAATCTAGGCTAACTTCTCTTTGATATGTCAAACTAGTCTCAGTTCTGCCCTAAAAAATCACACAGCACTTAGGGTCACCAATAGTCATCATAATTCTACTTGGCTTTTGCATAGGACTTTATATTCTCAAAGACTTGTACAAATTTGCATTTCCATATTATTTGTGTGTGGTCTTGCAATTGATGCACAAGATGAGTGTTTAAACTGTACACACTTTTCAGAGTGACGGGGCTTCCTTTATTTGTCATTTCTGGATGAAAATGAAGGGTGAGGAGAGGGTAAGAAGCAAAGCTCAGTTTCAGATGGCAGCTGTTCGTCCCTCCTGCTGTCTATGATGCTCAGCTTCAGCAACAGCAGGAGTTATCCGGTGTAAATAGTTTTCTTTTAGGGGTGAATTAGGAAGAGACATTGGTTCCTAACTCATCATCCTCCTAATCCTACCATACATTCACATGGAGGGGAGGAAGATAGGGTGGTAAAGAGAGGTGGCACAATGAGTTGAACAGAGAAAGTCTTGAATGTCAAATATAGAAAACAAAATCTTGAACAGGTTAAAAGAGCAAACCAGGACAGAAGAGTCAACTCAAAGATTCAAGAACTGTGAGCAAAATTAGCTTTTCAGTTGCACAAAAATCTAGAATGTGGGTTGTCTGCTCCTTGCAATGAGACACAGATGTCACATGGAGAAATAAGGGGAATGGGATTTGTTGCTCTTGCTGAGATAGAGAAACAGGCAGTAGGAAGAAATGCTTGTTAAGAGAAACCATCCAATGGTAGCAGATATTAATACCAGTTGATTATCTTGTGTTTCTGTAAAATAAAACCTGACATAGACAGTATAACACACAGGGGCTTTTTGATGCTTCCAGCTATTTGGTGTTCAAATTAAATTGCCTGTTTTGAATTGATGGACTAAAGGAAGCATAAGAGCAAATGTCTTCACCCAGAAGAAAAAATAAAAAGAATGGAGGAGGGTATAAGTTACATAAATTAAAAAATGAGTTAAAAAATAGAATGAGGATAGCATAGCTAAAATAATAGAAATAGGAAAGCGAAAGGGAAACAGAAATTTAAAAAGTAAGCTCAAGACAGAAATATAGAATAGAATGTAAATCTGTTACAAGAAAGAGATGGGAAGGTTAGAGAAAAACTGAAATTAAAAAGCAGTCATCTTTATCTTCAATCTACAAACATACAGAAAAATAGGGCAAGAAAGTGAAAAAACAGAATATGTGGCATATGATCAATAATATTAAAGCATCATTATCCTGATCTATTTTATGAGTGTTATAGTATATTTATTTTCAATACAGATCTTGGAAAAGGTTTTCACTCTATATTGGGTTTTTAACAGACAAAAATCCTGAGTTTTGTTTTGAACAGTTTTACTCTCTTTGACTGGGTCCGAATAAAGGAGAATGTTATGAAACGTTCATGCTTACAAACAGTGCCTTTTTCCACCAAAGAAGCTCCCAAACACTCCTTTGACAAGTAATAGACTATATTGTACACAGGAATTTAATGAAATATGTAACAAAAATGTCTAGACCTAATAAGTTCTAATTTTTCTTTGTTACTGATTTTTCACTGTGAAAACTCATATTTGAATTATGTTCACTGAGGTATATAGGTGTAAAACAAATAAGTAGAATGGAAGTGAAGTGATACAGGATATAAAAGCACCTACCTGTGTCAGTGTCTCTGCCTTAGGTTGCTCTGATGAAGCTATTTTTAAGTTCTTAAAATAGTTTATGCAGGATGAGCTATGAGAGATATCTAGAAAAAATTTACCAATATTCTTTTCTTATGTCAGAATCTGATATACTTGTGTCCTGAAGAAGGGTGGGGGAATTCACCTCAAAGTGTGATTGAGGCAACCAGTTTGACAATGATTAACTTTGATATGACCAATGGACACAGCTGATGACTTCCAGGGGGGGCTTTTTATCATCTTGTATTGGTTCTGTCTGGGATAGAGTTAAATATCTTCACAGTAGCTAGTATGGGGCTGTGTTTTGGATTTATGCTGGAAAGTGTGGATAACACAGGGATGCTTTTGTTATTGCTGAGCAGTGCTTACACAGAGTCAAGGCCCTTTCTGCTTCTCACATCACCCCACCAACGAGGAGGCTGGGGGTGCTCAAGAAGTTGAGAGGGGACACAGCCAGGACAGCTGACCCCAACTGACCAAAGGAATATTCCATACCATATGACATCATGCTCAGCAATAAAACAGTGGGGGAGGTTGGTGGGGGAGTGCTGCTCAGGGAGTGGCTGGGCATCAGTCAATTTGTGGTGAGCAATTGTTTTCATTTGCATCACTTGTCTTTTTTGGGTTTTATTTTTATCTTTCTCTGTTATTTTTTTTCTTTTTTACTTAAAATTAGTATTATTATTATTACTATTATTTCTTTTTTATTGTTAAACTGGTTTTATCTCAACCCATGAGTTTTCTAATTTTTACGCTTGTGATTCTCTACCCCATCCCACTGCAGGGAAGTGAGCAAGTGGCTGTGTGGTGCTTAGTTGTCCACTGGTTTTAAAATACAACAGTCCAGTGGGTTTGTATGACAAATATTGGGTCAAACTTACAAAACAGGTATCCAGACATGATTAACATCTCCGGTTTTCCAGTAGAAGCCTTTTCCAGCCCTACAAGAAAGTTTTGTTCTGTGTATTACCCTGAGTTTACCCATTTAAGTGTCATTATTTATTTATTTATTTATTTATTTATTGGCCAGTGAAGTATGTACATGGAATACTACTTTTTAAAATCAGTTCTGAATATGCTTGCCAAGGCAAGGGGATAAAAAACTTTGCCTGCAACTTTTAGCGAGTAAGCACCACCTTCAGTGCAGCAGAGATGCCTCTCAGTAATTAGTGTCATCGGGCTTACTCCATTAAGAGATGGCCAGCTGGCGGAAGGCTTTATTTTAAACACAAACAAGGCAGCAGCAACACAAACAGGTGACAAGTCTCATCCCTCTGCTCAGTACAGGGGTTCCCATCTGCAAGGGCAGTGGGGATAGCTGGTAGCCTGGGGTTTACCAATGCTGCAGCTGACTGTACCTCCAACAGTGGTTGAGACACAACTCACCTGACTTTTCCACACAGAAGTATTTGAACAGTTGCCTTTGAACTGACCCCAGGAATACCCCCCTAGGGAGGTTAGATTGAATGGAAAAGCTGGTTTAGCTCCCACCTTGCCTGAGGAGGCTGTCCTGCTCAGCCACAGAATGTTACTGTGTTTGCCTTTGTGCAACCATTTCATGACGTGCTCCTCTGATGCTCTCATTGTCATGGTTATTGGAGAGAATTAAGTATTGCAGTGACCTTTAATTTGGTTTTTGTAAACTCTTATGGGCAGAAAAATCTGCTTCTGCCTGTACTTTATGGGTGGCACCTCTTTAGTAACTGCACAGCATATCATAAATGAAGTAAGTACAAAATGCCTCACATCTTTGACATAGAATACAACGGCTAAATATTACTGGAACAAACTAACTTACAAAAATCTCTTCATATCTGAAACACATTCTAAAAATAATATGAACAAATAGCGCAATCCTCAAGTCACTATGATATTTTTCAGCTTTTTAAAAAATGCATTAAGAAATGTCATACAGTAAAGTTTATCACCAGTCTTGATCTCATAAATCAAGCAATCTTTGTCAGAAACTCTATATACAGTGTCCACATCTAGTACAGAGGAATTTACAAAACATTAGAGGCAGTTTAAGCAAATGGCTTTCCAAAAAATAAAGAAGTTTCATATATGACCACTAAATGAATGGCAGTAAACATGCTATTTTTCTTATTTTTCAAAAAAGTCATAAAGAATGCTGTCTGGTTTGATATTGGTGACAGCTTGCCCAAATTTAAACAAACAAGTTAAAGAAAACCTGGAAAATCCAGTTTTGGCCACACTCCACAAGGTTTTCTCAGGTGGTAGAAGAAAAAGGACTTCAACATCTAATTCTATATCCATCTTTGTTTAGAGACAGACTCAGTTACTTGAAACGTACTATTATAGCCAAATAATTAAGATTAATCCACAGTGTATCTTGAGTCTAGAGAAGATACCAGCAGTAAAGAATCACAGACCTGCAAAGACAAATCACATGCTTTTTCAATGCATTGCTCTCCTACCCCTTCTTTAAGTTCCTCAGTGTTTTACTCATGAGAAGCTGATCACAGATTTCATTCCTAATAACTGACTTTAAATCACACACTTTTCACAAGAACCCTGAATATCTTCACTTATTTGATCATAGTATATAACGTTTCAGTTGTGTTTCTCCTAAAGTGATAAATGTGTGAGTGAGACAAAGCAATGAGGGGAGGGGGTGGGGCAGGAATAAGAGTGATCAAAGGTCAGTTTAACCTAGGGAATAACGAGGTCATATGAAAATATGTGCCATTATTTATTCCTGTATATTCATCTGATGCTCAAAATAGTGCTTCTCGTCATAATATTTCAAAATAAATACATAATAAAGAAACAAAGAGCAACATAATAAAGAAGCAAGGACCTTGAAATATTGAGTTAAACCAACCACAGAAAAATCAAATCAATTGAAAGCCTTGAGGTAACTTGCATCTCTAATATACTGTATGTGCAAGAAAACACTATGTCTCTGGAGTTTCTTTCCCCTTTGGAATGATTCTGCTATTGTGATTTATTTGTTTTTCCTAATATTTCTCTAGGCAATGATATCGGTGGTATATTTTTTTCTCAGATAAGTGAATTCATTTCAGATTTTACCCCCAGAGGTCTTTGAGGAATCCCATGAGCATATCAAAAGGAGGCTCCAGAGAAAATTCAAAACCTGCGTTCTAAGAAATTATAAAAATTCCTGGACTGATTTCAATTATGTAAATCACAAAAGTCCAGTTGAAATCTATTTCATCAGCCAAGTTCTACTTTCTGTCTGCCTTTTTGTTTTTTCTTCTATAAAGTCTGTGCTTTTTCTTCTGTTCAACTATGAATTAAGCCTAGTACAATTTTCTAAGATTGTGTTTTACAGCCTTCTGTAATGTCTTATTTATAAAAAAAAAAAAAAAGAGCTTTTATAAAAATAAAAAAAAGAGACAAAGCAATAAAGCTGGAGGAAGTAATAGAAATAGGAAATACAACCCCTCCCCACAAACCCAAGACCTTTATATTTATTTGTTTAAAAACTATTTCAGTCTCTGCTCTTAGCAAATAAACAAGGAGATGAGCTGAAATTGATTGAGGCCATCTCAGAAAAAAAGGTCACTTCAGAACTTTTATACTAACAAAAATTCCTGATAAAATAACCAGAACCAAAATAATCAGAGTTATTCTTACTGTCTTGAAGAGAACTCAGACATGCAGCTGTATGTCAGACAAGGATTGCGTTCATGATGAGTAGCCAGAATCCTCTGTAGCAGCTAAAGGCGCTGTACTGGTTTTGGTTGGGGTAGAGTTAATTTTCTTCATAGTAGCTAGTATGGGTGTATGTTTTGGATTTGTGCTGGAAATAGTGTTGATAACACAGGGGTGTTTTTGTTATTGCTGAGCAGTGATTGCACAGAGTCAAGGCCTTTTCTGCCTCTCACACCACCCTGGTGGTGCACAGCAGGCTGGGGGTGCACAAGAAGCTGGGAGAGGACACAACCAGGGAAACTGACCTCAGCTGACCAAAGGGATATCCTACACCATATGACATCATGCTCAGCAGTAAAAGCTGGGGGAAGAAGGAGGAAGGGAGGAATGTTCAGAGTGATGGTGTTTGTCTTCCTGAGTAACAGATAGGCATGATGGAGCCCTGTTTTCCTGGAGATGTCTGAACACCTGCTTGTCGATGGGAGGTGGTGAATGAATTCCTTGTTTTGCTTTGCTTGTATGTGTGGCTTTTGCTTTGCCTATTAAACTGTCCTGATCTCAACCCAGGAGTTTTCTCTTTTACTCTTCAGAATCTCTCCCCCATCCCACTAGAGGGGGAGCGAGTGAGCAGCTATGTGGTGTTTAGTTGCCAGCTGGGGTTAAACCATGACAGGGACTTATGGAGGGAACAGACAAATCTATTTGGATAAAAAGATGACAGTTTTCATCTTTAAATTCACTTTTACATTCTTTTAGAAACATAATAACTCTGTTCTCTAAAAAAATAACAAATCCTGAAAGTTTTGGGGTTTGTTTTTCTTTTCTTTTTTTTCTCCTGACTGGATGAGCTAAAGAATTGTTCAGTGATATTTTTTTTTCCCATATACAAGATTGGGTACTCACAGCCAGTTGGTCTTTTTTTCTGAGAAAAAGTCTAAAATCGTCCTTCTGATGGTTCATTTGTGTCTATTTTCAAGGATTACATAAGACTAGCTAAGAGGTTTGAGGCAGAGCTTTTTGAAATCAATGGGAAAATTTCAGTTGTTTTCAGTTTTGTGTTGTGTCCTAAGATAGGATGGACCACTGAGCAGACAGTCTGGTAATTTCTATCCTTTTGTACAATTGAAAACTTTTTGAACCATTGCCCTAATATCCCTAATCTGGGGACAGATATTTTGTGTGTCTCAATAAATTTCCTTAATCTTAAAGAGATTCTTAATCTAGAGGACAATTCTATTAAAAACATGAGGATGTTACTTATTTAAAGTTTACCTTTACCTGCAATAGACTGAGATAATAATGAGCAGGCTTTTCACTCATATTTCATGGTATAATAATAATTTGTTCATACATTTTCTAATTGAATCCATAATCCAACTCTTTCTGCCTGGAATTGTTCTGAAAATCACTTTATTTTTGAGTTCTGATGACTCTTTTATGGATCAGAAGTACAGGAACAATGCTACAAAAACTCTGAAGTCTCTGAGCTCAGGCATTTTTCATGCCAGCTGACTTTAGTTCTACCAGTGATCTGTAAAGCAAGCAGTTTTTCCTGTCAGCTTCTCTTCCAGATCTGATAACAATGAAAACAGAATCATAGACATTAGACGCTAACTAACTAACTAACTAAATTCTAATTTTTCATTTTTCAGTCCAGGTTTATTCGACATTGCAAATATTTCTCTTCATCATACAGCTCAGAAATAAAGCTAAGCAATAAACTTTGCTGTCAGTGTACAATGTTATAAATACACATAATCAGAACAAGAATGCTTCATATCAAGTGAAGGATAAGGTGCTAAGATACAAAGAAACACATAGAAAAATTTCTTAGATGTATTGTTTTCTCTCCTAGTCACAAACACACCTTTCTGAAGCACACTCAGATTTTTATAAGAGCCGTTTTAATCTTGAGAAAGAAGGTTAGCTTAAATCATGGCATTGCTGATGTATTTCCTCAGCACTGAAAGGATTTGGTGAAGTTGTGTCTATTTTACAGACTGTCCTGCGTTGAAGTGAGTATTACCCCTGTATGCTGCTCTGACTCCATACATCAAACAATGAAAAGGACCACAGAGGAGCAGAGGTGCAATAGACTATCCTCTAGACCACGAAGTAGTCTTAGAGTTGTATAAGATGACATCAGAGTGGTGACCTTTCTTGGCACCCTCCCTGCTGCTGAGACTTGTATCAAAGCCTCCCACACCAGTATGGGTGAGAAGGGTGAAATCAGAGACACAGGTATTCACTCTGATTCTCAACTTACTTTTGTAAGTATAACACAATATGTCTCTAAAAATCTATCCACAGAGCTAAGAGTTGTGTCAAGATGTACAAAGAACCATTCCCCTCTTTCCCTTATCTCAGGCAGAGAAGTCTGTCTCAGAGTCAGGAGCTTTGTGTGCTGAACATATTCTCAGGCTGAGCAGCACTAAAGATTTCCCTTCCACAGGGAGAATAATTCACAATCTGCCATCTGCAGCCAGATTACATTGCAGATTATTGATACAAGGTGATACAACTGAGACTAGAAAATTTATGGTTCAAAAAAGCAGAGATTTATCTTTAGCATCTAGGGGAAGAATCACACCACAAATTGAAAAAAAAAAAGGTAATTACTCAGAAATTAATATATTTTTTTTAATTCAGTTTGTTTTAAAACATCATTTTCATGGCTCTTGATGTACATATTGTATTGTTAATATTTTCTGTATATGAACATGAATTAATTATGATTTAATTAACATGTGATAAGTAATGTTCTGTGCAATACTCCCAGACTTCATGATTTCACGTAAAGCATATATGATGCTTATAAGGGCATTTTCTAATATTAACATTTCTTAGGCTAACTGATAAGAATGTCTGACAGGGTCAGGCTTTAACTAGTGATCTGATATGAAGTCTGAAAGAAGATTCCTCAGGTTTGGGGTTTTTTTTAAGTTTATTGTGGGCTTCTTAATTTGTCTTTGGTATCAGGAACTGTGAACTAATTCTTAATGTTCTCTGGATATTTCACTAAGAAATTGCTGGAAAATGGCAAAATGCCATGCATAATAATGGAAAACAGTGTTAACTTCAAAATTCTCTATAGTTTTCCATCTTCTTGATGTAAAGATTATTAAGCATTGGAAATCCGCAAGAACTCTGGGGCCAATGCCATTCCATATTTTCACTGGAAACCTTGGCACAAAGCAAGTATACAATAATGAAATATATTGATATGACAAAGATGGAAAACATCAATACAGGGAACATAGAAAAATCATGTAGAGACACTCAAAGGATGTTGATAAATAAACCATGTTAAAAAACAATGGGATAAGATCAAATAGTCAAAAGTGCAAGATTATGAAACTTGGACAATAGTAAGGTTTGCTTCTATAAACTGAAAGCAACTAATAGATAGGAAAAAAGTGAGTGAATTAGATTACTATTGAATTATAAGCCACCAATAAAACAGGACTACAGAAAAGTAAGCATGCTCATAGAAACATTAAAATTAATAACAGAGTTAGAAGGGTGTTGGAAAAATCTCTATAGAAAATGATATATGATGCCACACCAAGGAGGAAGGTAGAATTAGTAAACTCCTGGAATGTTTTCCAAGTCAAACTTTTATGAGTCAAATAGGCCTGGTAAGATTTATTTAGAAATATTGAGTCCAATTTCTATAAGTAAAATTTAGAAAACCTGAAGTTTAACCTCAGGATTAAAAAAGAAATGCTTCTAATATGACCTCTCCTATGGAACACTTGTTCCCTAAAGGAAACTAAAGTTTAGCAAAATGTAAACTGAGAAAGGACTTTGTTGCTCTTTGGTAATTATTCAGGGAAGAGGGGGCAGGGGGTGGATAAACTGAAGTTAAAGTTGATTCTTAAATGTAAACTTGTTCGCAATAGGGTGAGAATCAAAGGAATGAGATTGTGGAAGATTATGAATAATGGTATACAAAAATTGAGAAATTTTATAATGGAGGTTGGTACTTGAAAGGAACAGATGGTACTGTATGATGGTCCACAGAATCAAATTAATTGAGGTGGTAAATCAAGAGATCCCTATATTTTTCAATGCTGAAATGGAGTCCTTTAAATTTTGTTACAAACCATTTGTTAAGTAATCAGATGACAAAGTAAGCATCATATTCAGATTCTTATAATTCTATACTATAAGAGGGAACTGAGTTATTTTTCTACAGTGAGAAAATCGAGCTCAGAAGAACCTTTCTCTTGAATGAACAAAAATGGTTTTTCATCAGTGACAAAGTTTAAGTTTTCTCTCAATCTAGTTGTAAAAAAGTAATTTCTACTTTGGAGGTGCATAATGCTTTGACCAGTAGGATGACAAGGAACACGAGCTTTGATATGTCCTCCGTCTGCTTTTTGTAGCACTGATAATGCCCTCTGAAGTTCATCCCAGATGTGCTAAGCAGCTGAGGAGATGCATTTATTTATTAATTAATTAGGGATTTATTGGTGTCATACAGCAGCAATTTCCCTGTAAATACATCCTTGCAAGATTTCCATATAACTACGTCTTTACATTTGGTTGAGATTCTTTTAGAAATATATATCTGTTACTGTTTTCCAATAGAATGACAGTGTTAGGCAATTCTGTCTGTTGGGTTTTATCAATTAATTTTACCACTTAAAAGAGAATTAAAAAATCTTGCACATTTTGGAACAACATTTTGGAACATATTTTGGAACAATTCTGATTTCAGATACTAAGCTTCAACAAGTATGAGATATAAAAAATATGCCAAATCACAGCTCCATATAATATCAAACAAAATTTAGGGATGTACAAAAGATTTTACTGGGCATTTCTTAAAAATAAGAAAGCTTCTGCATATAGTCATACGTAACAATGCATACATAGCCCAAGCTACTATCACTTCTCAAAAGAAGCACATGTTCAATGATAACGTACATGATCATTTGCCCTGAATCGAAACACATTTGTTGGAAATTAATTTTAAAGCCATACGTTATAACTGCTGGGTCTGGAAAGGCTTGTAAAATAGTAATAGAAAGTAGTTGTGAAGGGGGAAAGGAAAAAGCACATAGATAAAAAAGCAGCACATCCAGAACAGAAATAACACAACAAAGAAATATGGAAGAATTATGGAAAAAAAGCATTAAGCAAGGAAAGAGCTGTGACAAAAACTTTTGTAATCAATATGGAAGTTAGATTCTAATTATGCGTTGGAGACTTAAGCTCTAAATGTCCATACACTGGACTACATCCTTCACCATCTTCTCTCACTCCTGTCTTAGCCTTTGTTCAGTCCTTTGGAATTTTAACACTACCTTTAAGTTTTCAAAAATATGTTCCTATTTCTGAAATGTGAAACCCTTTGGAACACAAAGAAAAAAATCAGCCAACACATTAGACAGTCTCTCACTATCCTAAAAGACAGTCCTAAACTACTTTAGACTGCAAGATCATTTCAAGGTACAATGCATCTTTATCTGTCACAAATTGGCATAGCCATTATGGAAGCAGAGGAGATATAATGATTTCCACCAGTGTAAATATGCTCCTATGAAGTTCATAGTTTCTACTTCCTTCTGAATAATATTTGAAAAATGAAAAACCTATATTATTTTGGACGCCCAGTGACCTTGCTATCCACCTTAAATTGCTTCTGTACACTTGTCCTCTTCTGTCTAATCATTCTTTTTACTTCTACAGGTGAGTCTTGTCATCTGACTCCCTTCAAGGAACAAAGAATTTGAAGACTGATGACTAAATACATAGGTGTGGTGAGTTGACCTTGACTGGCTGCTAGACAACCAGTGAGACGCTCTCTCATTCGCCATCCTCAATGAGACAGGGGGAGAAAAGAAGATGAAAAGAAATCGTGGGTCAAGATAAATACAGGGAGATCATTTACCAATTACCATTATGGAGAAAACAGACTCCACTTAGGGAAAATTAATTAAGTTTTTGCTAGTTAGTATATATTCAAATGGTGAGAAACAAAAATCTAAACCACCACACCACCCTTGCCTCCCAGGCTTGACTTCACTTCTTCATTCCTGACTCCTCTACCTTCTGCCCGAGCGGTGCAGGGCGATGAGGAATGGGGATTGTGGTCAGTCCATAACAGTTCTCTGCTTCTCCTTCTCCCTCACACTTTTATCCTGCTCCAGCATGGGTCCTTCCCATGGGCTGCAGTCTTCAGGATAAACATGCTCTAGCACAGGCTTTCCACAGTGTGCAGTTTTCTTCAGGAAATATCTACCCGTACCAGCGTGGGGTCCTCCATGGCTTGCAGTGTGGATATCTGCTCCAGCATGGTCTCCATAGGCTTCAGGGGAATCTCTGCTCTGTCATCTGGAGCACCTCCTTCCTCAGCTTGGTGTCTGCAAGGCTGTTTCTCACCTTTTTTTCCCCTCACTCTTTCTCACAGCTACTGTGCAGCGTTTTGCCCTTTCTTAAATATGCTTGGCTGAGGGGCTCAGCTGTGCCCTGTGGTGGGTCTGCTGGAGCCACCTGGAACTAACTGTGTCCAGCATAGAGCAGCCACCCCTGCAGCCCCCTCATTGCCAAGACATTGCCATCTACACCCAATATGCTAGGTAAAAGGTGTGGAGAGGTAGAGCAAACATACTGATGCCAGGATGTCTCCTCAGCCTACTCCTTTGCTACAGATATTTTCTAGCTCTCATGAGCACAGTCCCTTTCTCTCCTTCATGTAGAGACATGATTATGAATCTATTTAATTTTTATCCAGATTGTCATTTCTTTAGCTGATAACAAGAAACTGAAGATCAGTTAGAAGCCTTATGTTTCAAACACCATGTTTCTTGGCAGAGCAACCAGGATACTGTAAAACTGAAGATATTCCAAGATTTAGGAAGTAGTGCTGCTGAAATTATAGTCACAGAAGTGTCAGTAAATTAGTCTAATTAGTTCCGAGAAAGTTCTCTGACCTATTTCAGACCCTGTTAAGATCCCAGAGTTTGAAGAGCTTGTTTTCATGGATTCTGTTCATCTCCATTCAAACTTTTTTGTAAGAGCCACCATTATTTTTAATTCTTGGTATGAGTAAGCAAGAAAATTATATCTTGTGTTAATTAAAATAAAATCAAAGGAGGACTTGGCAGATAGGAAAAAATCTAGTATCAACTTTTATGTTTCTCTAACTTGCAAACATGTATCAGTTCTGGAAACTGCTTTATTTTCCCTAAGACACTACCACTAGTAAAATAAACTGTCTTTTCTTTTACTGTTTCTTTTGTTTGGTTTTTTTTTGGTTTTGGTTTTGTTTCTTTTTTTTTTTTTTACATTTTCATAAGACATGTAGGTTTCAGATGTACAATCCATTTAATTACCATGTTTTCAGACTTTCTCAGACAGTGCTGAACTGCCTAGAATATACTAAAAAACTAACAGCACATCTTTCATCTCCAGCCATATTTTTCCTGTAGAGGAAGAAGGGTAAAGAAAAGTGGTTTTTAACAAAATAAGTGGTATTTGGCAGGAAGAGAGGTCGATCACATTGTTTGTTTCAGGTGTCCAGTATGTCTGTGTTACTGGTTAGCAATGTTCCGCAGCTTGCAGTCAACGCCAGATTTGGGCATCTAGCTTAGAAGACAAAAAATTTCAACACAATAGTGGGCTTCAGTGTACACTCAGGCAACACTGATGAAGACTGAACCTTCAAGTTCAGCCATTGTGCTGCCCAGTCCAGCAGCAGCAGTCTCAAATTCAGTTTCTTTTCATAACACACTTAAATATTGCCATAGTGAGTCAATAAAAAAGATATAAACCACCCAAGTTACAAGGCATTGTATGTTGAAGACTAATCTTCAGCCTGCTATTTACTTGGTGGAGTAAGTGGTTTTGAGACCTAAAATTGAAAGTATTAAGGCTTCATGAATCTAATAAGGCAGTCAGTGTCTAAAAATGACAGGGAAGAAGAAAGAGATTATGCACAGATGAGATGGTGCATATTGCATACAGCAGTGCAGTGTCTAGTCTGGACAAAGAACAGTGAAAAAAGTTTCTCTCATTGAAATGAAATAAGGTTGCATTCCACAGGATCAACATTTTCCTTTAAAATAAATGACCGTGATCAAAAAAGCATAAGCTTTCTTTGAAGCTTTTGTATCAAAGCTCAGTTTTTCAAGAAAATTTTCACCTACCAATCATTGACTTACACAATTTTGAAATAAGAAAAAAAAATTTCAACTAGAAAAACACTTCTCAGTGTTAGCAATAAGTGAACAAAATGTGATCTGCCCACACAAAGAAACTTGAAAAATCCCTGTTATTACACAAAGGTACGCAGCATCTTAAGAAAATCTGTGTTTCAGGAGTGCATTGTCCTGCAAGTAATCAGCTGTACTACACCTTGGAGCTTCTGTTATTGAATATGAATAAGGAAAACTCTGGGGTGTCTACCATTAGTGCCTCAGCACCTTGTAGAATTTCACGTTACATAGGCATCTATATCAAGAGAGAACCTTACGGTAACTTTTGTAATATGTATCAAACATTTTATTTCTTCAACAAGGGTATATATTACCCTACAATGGGCATAACACACTATTCACATCATCTCATAATGCATTATGCAATATGATCTTCTAATTCTGTCAGCTGGTGATTCGTCCATCTTATGTTAGGCATACCAGCAGCTGGTGAGCAGCTCAGGACTAATAAAATTTTTCTAAAATGTTTTGGAACTTCAAAAACACAGTTAAACAAAAGTAAGGAGAATTTTTATTCATATATGAACCAGAAAGAACTGTCTATCATCACACATGAGGGCTGAGAAAGTGCTTCTTGAAGCTGATCTGTGCTTTTTAACATTTTTCTTCCTATTGTGTGTCTTAAAATATTTTCTTTAGGTGTTTTTTTTTCTTGGTGGCCTACACCAATTTGAATTTCCTTAAACCAGTTAAAATGACCTAATGTTATGGTTCATAGAAGAACAAACACCAGAATATGAAGAACACATTCAAAATTATCTGTAATTTCTATTGAATTTAGAGGTGCGATTCCATTTGAGGGGGGTCAATCTGTTTTGGCCTATAACATAAACATTATGTATTCTCCTATGGCATTCAAATTTTAGTGGATTGCAACACAGTAGTGTGTGTTAAACAATTAAGATATCTCAGTAATTTGTAGTAAAGATAGACTACTGGTGCAGTTTCATTACTGTCATGGGAAGAGTAGCTTAGGAGAATGGTACATTAATTTACTTACAAAGTAATGTCAGCTTATATTACAGTGTACATTGAACTATTCCGTGCAGACCTACTTGATACTGCTGACTGGTAGGATTGGGAATGGCCCAGATGACCTCTTGGGGGTCCATCCACTCTTATTTCTATGGTAATATAGAAAAAAATAAATGTAATTATTTGCTGTTTCCACAGATTTTTCTTTATGCTTAAAAAAAAAAAAAAAATCACGAAATACCCTATACTGGTCAAGAAACTTTTAGCCCAGTCTCAGTGCTAGCTATAAACTAGCATGATTTCTGTTAGTTTTTGCTAAGTATCAACTCCATGAATTTCTGTGTTTAGCAACATGTAATTAAATACTATTCTTCCTAGTGATGCTAGTTTCTCTCTCATATAACTGTCAAGTTGTTTTCCAACTTGAGCTATACATTAGGCAATTTGCAACCATGACACCAATTAAATAGAAAAAAATACAAAAGCCAGACTCATTTCCTAGGTTCACAGTCTCTTAAGTTCTGAAAGATTCTTGTAGGTTATAGGATAGCTACATTTTCTGTACATTTTCTATGGAATTAATTTTAACATTGCTTTGAAAGCTGTATTTAAGTTCCTACCTATTCTAGACAAAATGCATATTAGCACCTTTCAAAAAATACTTAGAATTTAAATGTTGGTATTTTACAGTATACCAAACTGTTCTTTAAATGTAAACTGTTTGGAATTAAAAATTGTATTTCTAATAATCTTATTTTTGTATTTTACAGAATAAAAGCTGTAGTGCCTTTCTTATTTCATTGTATATTTAAAGCTTTCTGCTTCATGTCACTGTGTACATTTCTGTTGAAAGTTAACTGAAATCTTAAATAATTCTGGAAAGGAAGATATGACATTTAATTGAAATCTGGCTCTTCTTTATAATGACAATTATATATTTTACCTAAGTTATTACAGAACGTTGTTTATTTTTATTTTGCATATACACAGAGAATATATTGAACATAGGCAGGAAAGCTACAAATTCTTATTGTTGAAAAAAATGTATACACTAGCTAGTTTTTCAGCTGATGTAAATCATTGCCTTCATGAAACCTGTGCAGTTTCTGTCAGTATTATACACCCACACTGCTTTTCCTAACCTTTCCTTGTTTTATTCCTGCATGGTGTATGTGTTATTATGAATAGTGCAGACCCTGACAGAGAACCTGGTACAGTCCATGAGAAAAAAAAAAAAAAAGAAATCCAAATTGATTTTGGTTTGTTTTGGACCAGGAACTATAACATCTTTTCCTTCAAACCTCATTAGGCATTTTCATTTCTTCAGTCTGTTCTGCCTGCTTCTGCTCCTGCCAGTACAAAATGTCACCCTTCCAAAGATGTGCAGCCATTTTAAATCTTTCTGTCACATGCCTTCAACCCAGCACATCGTTTTCTTCAGATAACTATACTTTTCTTCCACTAATGATGAACTATATTCATATCTGGTGTAACTCTATTTTGGGTCACAAGGCTTTCTTTAAATCTAACATGCCTAAGCTATAGGCAGAGCCAGGAAATGTATTATATACAAACACAATCTGAACTTGAACACCAAGTCCTTCACAAAATCTTCTCTTTGGTGCTCAGCATTACATCGATCAGAGTCTGTCTTTAATATCATTATGTAGAATGATATTACATAGAAATTATATTGTTAAAGAGTATACATAACATTTAAGTAATTCTTCAGCATAAACTGAATTGCCCTTACTTCTGTGAAATTTTTTTTTTTTTTTAAAAAAGGACACAAAATATAACTGACAAAAAAAAAATGCCCAGAAAATCATTTTAATGTATCATTAAAAAATAAAGTTGAAAAAAGATCTCTAATACAAGATTTTTTTGTTTTAGAGAATAAATAATTATTTATTTGGAAAATTGAATAAACAATAAAATTAAAAAAACAAGAAAGTTAGTTGTTTTTTCTGTCATTCTCAGTTACAGTCATTTTCATCCAATTTCTGTGAAGTTATTTTACATTCATACTGGTATAAAAGAATATATTTATGAAGAGTTACTACTCTGTGATTTCCTAGATCTGTCCAAGTTTCATCATTATGGAGCTACATGAGGTCCATGATTTCAGAAACTGACTTAATCTAATGACTTCTGCAACTTCTTGCCAAAGGATAGTTCAAGAACAAGAAAAGTATCCAAAAGGGTATTATTGGCTTTTGCCTACCTATGGTATATTATTTTTTTAGGAGTTTAGGTGTAGCATAACTGTGGACTTGCCCAGATAAAAAAAAACAAAGTGTTCAATAAATTAGGTAGAGAATGTATAGCACAGAAGCCACACTTTGAATTAATTGTCTATATGGATTATTTTAGCGTAAACAAAGAATATATTTGTAAAACTAACTGACTTTAAAGTGATTTGTTCAATATGTGCTTGATATTTCCACACTGGAAATGAGCTTCCATTAGCAATAATACATCAATTTACCTGTACAGGCAAATTCTCTGAGGATATGTGAAACTAAGACTTTAAATTATTATAAGGGGTTCTTATAAATTGAGGTCATATGCCCTATAAACAATGGGGAGTGAGTTTAAATTTCTTCCTTCAACTAATTATCTTAGTTTTTTTCAGCTTTCCTCAGCTTTCCCTGCCACCCACCTGTTCCATAGCATTGTCTATCTCTACTCCTCCAGACTTTTTTACATATGCAATCTCTCCTCATATATATATGTGTAAACATACATATTTATATCTCTGTGTCTCTGTGTGTGTGTGTTTGTGTATTCCTGCTGAGATTTGAGACTTTAGCTGCAACCATATGTGCTTAAAATGAAGATGTAGTTAAGCTGATGTGTCCACTGTGGTGTCAGCCAGAGAACTCCAGGGACACTTTTTTCTGGGAGAGGTCACCTTCTACCTCAGTCTAATGACAGCTGTTGCTCCAACTTCTTCAGTATGTCAGATTTTTTATTTTAAAAGTCCAGGGACATTTTTGTACGCCAGTCACTCCTTTCTCCCCCACTCTCTCTTAGGCCTTTCCTTCATTTTTTATTTTATTTTACTTCAGTAAAATGAGACTGTGACAGCTCAAATCTTATTCCAGGCACCAAACAGATTCCTGTACCATGACATCTTTTTGCAATGCTAGCGGGCAGCAATGACATATTTCTGTCCAACAGGAGGTGTTCTAATGATACACAGCAGTAGCACTAGTTGGAACCTAAGTGGCAGCCAACGTAGCATCAGTCCAGTCACTTTAAATTAAGTTTGGATGATGAATCAGTAGAACTGCAGAGCTTATGAGGCTGAGACACAAAAGAGTTTATGTGACCACTTGTCTCTGACATTTTTTTCCCTTTTCTATTACATTTGACTTTTAAAATCCAACTGTGATATGCATGGTTAACTTAAGGCTTTTGGACGACAAGATGGAACTTAGCTGGGATATAGAAAAAAAATACAAAAACCTGTGGAAAAATTGAATTTACAAGCCTGAATAGGTAATTGGTAGCTGAAGATAAGTTGTAAATGAAGATTCATACACAGGAGCTATTCAGAGTTTCATTGTTATTGAGAAAAGCCCATGAACTGCCTAATTATCAGTATCCTGAGAAAAAGACATGAGATTAATATCTTCTTAAAGGAACAGCACTCTCTGACACCTTACCTTTATTTCTGTTAAACTTGTTAAGAATATGTCAGGAGTCTCAGTAATTTTGGTAGAATGGAAAATATAGTTACATTACTTTATTTGAAGAATAAAATAAAAAAAAAAAAACACAAATTTTAATTTATCATGAGCATTTACTATGTTAGAGAAACAGGTACAAAATACTACTGGAACATAACCTACATTATAGTATACAAAATAATACTATGTACTTCTGCAATACACTCCACTCAAAGATCACCAAAAAGTCACAAAAGGTATATATCTGCAGTGCAGTGTTCTAGACCATAGAAATGGGTTTTCATCCCGAATTACAGATTAGGTACCATAAATTAAAAGTTTCATGTCACAAAAGGATTTTGCTACAACAGTAATAAAACTTGGATCTCCAGAGAACAGGCTTTACCAAGTTAAACAGATTTTCTCTTCTTGGATCTCTTCTCTTTTACTAATGAAAAGTTTTCAGGAGTATATAATGAGTTACATTACCACTGTATATAAATTTTTTTCTGTTATTTAGATGATCACAGTCCATTTAGAGTTGTTTTTTTTTTTTTTATTTATAGAACATTTTTCTACAATATGTCTTTTTTCTTATAAAGGAAAAATAAAAAAAAAAATAAACCCTCTCATTCATAACTAAAGTTGTGTTATTGCCACTGTTATTGCACACAGCAGACAAATGTATTAATCTGTAAGTAGGACAAGGACAGAACTGAAGCATCTCTCCTGAGGACCAAGGGATATAAAAACAGGGGCACTTTGCTAGTCTGTTTCCCCCACACTTGTATGCACCTCCCTTGTACTAGCTAGCTACCCAGATCCCATATTCTCTACCGGTAAATTCACTTATATGGATCCCCCAAAGATGCCAGCTTGGCTTTTCAAATGAGAAACACACATGTATTTGGGCTTTAAAAACCTTGCATAAAACCATTAATTGCCTTAGGATGAGGCATTAATTCATTCTGGAAACATATCTTTTCCATCAGATGAGTTCAATATGAGTCAAAAATAATAATAAAAAACCCCACTGTTACTTACTTAAAAGATATGTTTCTATTAAAAATCTAAGAAGCATTCATGAGGAAAAAAATTATGGTACTGTCTGTGTTATGGAGCTTTACCCTGAAATTATTGTTATTCAGTCATTTCAACAAGAAAAATGACCAAAAGTCATTCTTATGTAGTATAAGGAATAGAGTTCTATGTTGCTTTATTGCGAGCTCACAAAGGCAAGCTTCACATACAAAAATATTACAAACAATGAGATTAATTATCAGAAAACAATAAAAAAGAGAACACCATTGAAAATTTTTTAAATTGCAGGGATTTTTCTATTTAGAAAAAATTATGCTTAATTATATACTCTTTTGTTCCATAGGAATATCCCACTAATTCTGTATTATTTCATATTCTATAGTGTGCAAAGGAACAAGGACATTTAGCTTTGTGACTCTTACAGAAGAATAAGGTGGAAGACTACACTTTAGAAACACAGAAACAATGGGAAAGTTCACCAGCGGTATTAAGTTAAAGATCTTTAGGAGATATTTCTGTATTCATTCATTTAAGTCTGATAGTCTCTTTTGAAGATGATGCAGTGTAAAGGACTTCTATAATATAAAACTAAAGATTACTTCAGGGCTTAATCAATTGCAAACAAAATTTGAGTTCTCACATTTTACTGTAATAAACAGTTTTGACTTTATAATGTTTTTGTAGGGATCTGGGCATGTTTACATGCAGACACATATCTACATTTATATGTGTGCTTATAGTTGTAACATACTTGAGGAAGGAAGATTGATTTTAAACAACCTTATGCTACAATATAATGCTAATTATATGCAACTAGTGATGTAATGTGCATATAATAAATATTTAATTACTATGTTATATTCATCAGTTTTCATTCAGGTTTAATACTACAGATTTATGACTATCACTCCCATGTTTATCTGGTAAACACCAAAAGTTAGTGAGGCATTTGCACTCATTTTCTCTGCGCATTAGCTTACTTTGAAACATTTGTATAATACTCCACATATCCACTCATTCTCTATTTAGAGCCTAATCCAAATTGGCAAGCATATTATGAGTAAATAGTCCCATGTATTTTAAGAGACTAAATATTCCAGTTAAAACTTGTTAAATTATTTACTACTAATTTAAGACTAAGAAAAAAGTAATTTTCCCCCAATGCAGTGAAAAAAAAAAGTGAAGATAGTAAAATGAACAATCCATAAACACTGAAAATAACCTCATTTTCATGTCTGCTCACCTTTCCAGCTATTTGCAAATAATAGTATTAGATAGCTACTACACAAATTTACCATCTAAGAAAAAGTATTTTAGTGTATACAAGGGAAAAACATCTCAGAAAGAATTACTTGTAATTATTGAGCATTAAAAACCTGCTAAACAAAATCAGAAAAATCTGAGCCTGGCAAGAAGGAATATGGTCTCTTTTTTTTTCATAAAACATCCAAGGATATATTTAAATGTTAAGTCATTCTAAGAACAAGAGTAGTAAGTCTGAAAATCATCTTAATGTTAGGATCTACCATAAGAAACATCATTTTTTAATTGATGTAATCTTGTCACATTTCCATGAGTCTTGAAGACAGAGGAAAACAAAACTTCAGTTTTGTTAATAATAGTCAGTAATTAAAATTTAGAATCATATATCATCAGGACACTTGCCTTATCAATTTTTTAGTTGAACTTCTCTGAAAAGTAAAAGGTAGCTTGCTGGAGATAAAACTGTCTGTTATCTCATTTTCTTGGTGACTCTGTCACTTTAAACCCTCAAACACTATAATTTTTTTCTTCACTTGTTGTTTTCCAAGGTTCACTGCATGAAGGTTTTCTGCATGTCTCTTGCCTATCCAGAAATATTTTTCATTACTTTGACACATAGATTGCACAGTTACAACCTTATTTAGTATTTGAACAAAGGATCTTAGAACAATCTTGTCTCAATATATTGGCACAGCAATAGAATGATTTTAGAATTATGTGACTTCTCCTTCTTTTAACCAGGGAAACAAACTGCAAAATAAAATTATATCTCAAACTTGCTCTGTATGTAACAGTGGGTACATTCCCGTAAAGTAACAAGTGATGTAGCCTACATAAAAAACATCAGGTCTTCATTCAGTGCCAAAGCATATCATCAGTATAGATAGCACAGCCAGAATTAAGGATGTTAATTCAGAATCAGGGACGTTAATGAACAGTTATATAATAATATAATATAGTCTTTTGCTGCTTCCAGGAAATGACTTATAAAATTTTAAGTTCTTTTCTGCTTATGGCTTGAATTGGATGGGTAAGCCGTGTAGCAAAGTACTCAGGTTAACAGTTCTGCAATAAGTGCAATATATTTAGAGTTAAAATATGCTGTTGTACTTTCTAGAAAATTTGTACTTGCTACAGCTGTCACTGCAGCTATAATAACAAAAAAAACACCCTCAAACTTTGAACATTACATGGTTTCAAAACTTAGCCATGTAACTCAGAAAATCTAGGTTTAACTGAAGCAATACAATGACTTACAATTGAAAAACTTCACAAATTGGTTTTGAAGGAAGCAAAAAGTCTCTATTCTTACCTTTTTTCCCCTTTATTACCAGTGTTGTCTTATTCAAACACATAATCTGTCTATTTCTAGGGTATTAGAGTTTTTTCCTTCTACACATGAAAAATGACAGAAGAAAAAATCCTTACTTGCATGTTTCTTAAACTAAACATAGATGTCTTTCAGATCTTCATCTTCAGTAAAAAGATAGAAAAAATGGTTATCATTTATTACATAGTTCACATGGATACACATATTCATGTTGAAAAAACATCTTACTTCAATAACAGTACCATGTATTTTATGGGAGTATTTACAAATCAAACAGAGATGTGGGGTGAAGATAGTGTGACTAAGGATATGAGATAGCTGAAAAAACTTAGATAACTAAGGATATAGGTGATTAATGTAACCTTAGGTGACTCCAGGATATATGGAGACCAAAGCTAAAAAATAATCTGTCCTTAAAGACATTAAATATCTTAAGACAAAATTTAGAAAGGAAGTGGGACTTGGTGATGCTTGTCATGTACAAGATGAATTTTCTGGCCAAAACCAGGCCAAATCGGAAATCTAAATGGTAAACTGCTGAAGGTCAGGTCCTTACTGCTTCATAAGACATCATAACTTTCTTATTAAAATAAGGGTTCTGACCACCTGGCTGGTTATTTACTTGTGTACAGTTTATCAGATTGCATCTGAGGGTGTTGTGTTTCATCTTTGGAGAAAGGAGAGAGAAAGAGATTTAGATTTTGGTTTTGTTTGTATGAAATTAAAACTAGAAGAAAAAAAGTGAAAACCCAAAAGCCACCAACAAACCATTTAGGGTTTTCTTTGGGGGTTAGTTGGTGGGTTTTTGTTCATTTGTTTGTTTGTTTTTTAGGGAACAAACTTTACAATTGTTCACAAGGACTATTTCCTTTGGTAATTTCTTTTGTTAATTTATCACAGGCAGCCTTATGAGAGTGTTTGTATCTCAGTTACTTTAATTTCTTGATAATTATGCCTGTCACATCCAATTTTATCGTAAGTACTTTTGGATAGAGATAGCCTTCTTACACTTTATTCTCAGCACAAGTGTTTCTTGTTCTGGAGTTATGTATTTTTGTGACACAGAAGCACTGTTTAAGGTAGCCAGTCTTAGGGGATTCAATGACATTGTAGTCTACATTGCAAATGTGCTTAACCTCACTGTTCCAGTATAACTCCTCTATATACTGAGTAAAAAACTCAAGACACCGTGTTTACTCTGGTAAAATCTTTAGTTTTTCTAAGTCAATATGCCATATACATCATTGCATGATGCACATACACTGTGCACTAGATGAATATTCTTATAATCTTTTAAAAATGTGTAAATTATTTACAAGTTATTGTTTCACCTTTTTTTCTACGAGTATCCAAACAAAATTACAGGCAGTTATATTGAACACATGGATATCAAGGAAACTGGTTTCCATGGGAACCTTATCCACATGACAGTTTTCAAATGCTTTTCTGCTTTCCAGGTGACATTTCAGTAATTCTAATGGTATTAATATTGCAAGTGGACATGAAATATATGACATAAAATTATCTGTTTATGTGCGCATGTGGACAGAACCTAAGTGAACAGCATATTGAGTGAGCAGCTTTTTCAAGTATGGCTGTGACAGTTTGCCTGTTTATTGTAAACTATTCCCAAATATCTCATTTTGGGACAAATCTGAATATCATTTGTTCTGCATCTAAGTTTTAAGCACACATACACTTCTAGAAGAAAGAAAATTACTTTCAGCATAATGCATAATAAGTTCACTATACATTAAGGGATTGCTTCATTATGAAGCATTCACATCTGAAACCAATTTTCTTCCTGCAGGAGGAGGCTACATTAAGAGTGCTGTGGACTAATTGAGATAGCAACATGGCAACAAAGCTGGAAATCTGCACAGAAACGTGGTAACTGGTGAACCCTGCTGCCTTGATTAGCACATTAATTACAAAGCAGGTGTTAGCGGACTGTGTTAATCGACTGAATAAAAGGTCAAGAGGGCTTAGCTATCATTTTTTCCTCATCAGATGATTGAATATGTATTTCACAGCTCTTCTGGTTTGAATATGTCTGAGGAGGACCAGTTATCTTTGTAAAGCAAAACCACTTTTTCCTTTTTTCCCCTTCTTTTTTTCATTTTATTTGTATCAAACAAGAGGTGGTTTTGAATTAAAGTACATTGTAACTTGTCAAAATGAAAGTTTAGCAAAAAACAGGGACTAACACCTAAAGGGTGAACTGCTTTTATGTTAAAATCCTACCAACATACATTTATCTGGCCTGATTGTACATCTCAGTGTGTATCTCTCTAACAAAGGAGACAGAATAATAATGAGCAATTCATCCTGAGATTATGAATATGATTTTTATTTTTTTTCCTGGGGTAGGTACTTAATGGGCATGTTATTTATCTTTCATTTTAGGGAAAGTTATGATTTTCGCATCCAAATGTTGAAATTAATGTCATCACTGAGGAGAAAGAGCTGACTCCCCTTTCCTCCTCTTTAAGATTTGGAAGGAATGACTGTTTCCGGCTTGAAGATGATGACCTCTCCAAAAGAGAAAGCATTTGAACAATTTATTTAAAGAAAAGAGACAAGTGCAATGTTTTCTGAAAAATTAAGTTAGTCATCATCTTTTATTTCTTGTGCATAATGGGCCAAATAGTTCCACAGTACAGTAAAATATAGAGGAATAAACAAAAAAGATACAGAAGATGACAGTAATGAAAGCAAAAGTTAAGGAAATTCAGCAGAGTCAGAGAGAAGCAACCAACTCACAAAAAAGGTAAGAATTTATCGGAATATATAATTACTTAGAACAAAAGACTGATATCATCAGAGAATATCAGTGATCTAAATTTAATAACTTCAGAACAATAATTTCATAATTAATTTCTAAACTTTTGAGAAGAAAAACCCTTTTTTGCCTATGTGCACTGTATATATCTTTAGGTAAATCCTGACAATGAGGTAATCATTAAAGATTATGTTCTGTGTAGATCTTTCTAATTTGCCTTCATATATATCAGTGAGGGAATATATGTCTTGTATTTAGGTCTCTTCACAGCACTCACAAAATCAGAGCTGTAGAATTCGTAAAATTTGAACAGATCCTCTCTAGCATTTTTCCAGTTCTGTCATTGTATGAAACCTTTATTGACAGTTCCTTACAGATCTTTAAACAAAAATTCACCTCCTGAGTCACAAATAATTCTGGTCTCTCTTCAGAGAGATAATTTGTAGATTGTCATTTCTGTTCTCTAGACATAGAAGAATACACCACCAAACAAAATTTAGTCTTTCTTCACTATATTGCATGCTTGCTGTTGTGTCCTTCAACAGAAATACACACATAGGCCCAGATGTGAGACTTTCCACTGCTCTGGAAGCTGCAGTTTGATTTATTCTGAGGGCTGTTCCAGTTAAAGACATCATTTTTATCACTTTCTCACACCAGAATACCATGTGTGAATGCAGAGTCCTGTGCAAATTCCTGCAGATGAAGAAGAAAAAAAATAAGTATTTAAGAACAGTATGTAGCTGAGACTACCTTTCCTACACAGTAGCTACTTATTGTGGAGGATAAACAGAAGCCGCTCTTTCCCAACCTACAAGACACTGAAACTGCAAGGTGACTTATGCAGCTAGCTGACTGAAGATAGGTTACATGAATGTCATGGGCAAGGGAACTGAACATAGTTTTTGAAGAGAAGATACTGAAATAAAATAACTCAGACATCTTTTAGCAGCAAACTCTAGATGATGCACAGAGGGCAACTGGCATCTGGAGGAGGCTCTCACAGGATATGTTCACAGACAGACCAAAATGTATCTTTAGTGCAACCTCTCACAATGTACAGAAGAAATAACGTGAACAAACATAGTGCTTCTTTTTGTTCTTGTCCACATAAAATGGGATCCTTGATCTTACTGGTCTGTTTACATTTGATCACTGGGTATTCCACAGTCATCTTATGAGGGTATAAATTTAATTAAAATGTGTCCTGCATTCATAAGTACTAGACAGCAACTTGGTGGTTTATTTTACATGTACAAGTAGAAAGATTTCTGACTCATTAATATGAAGATCTCTTTACATTAAACCACGTATTTTTTCTTATTCTACAAAGCTACTATTAATGTTTTGTTATGTTTCTTTACAGATAATTTTTGGTAGCTTCAGAAAGACCTTAATCCATTCAAGGTGCATCTTTTCCAACCCTTAAAGAATTTTGTGTTGCAAGACATCATTGTTATTGCATTGATAGCTGTTCTTATAATATTTGTGCATTCAGATTTCTTATCTGAACTACTGCCTTCCTGAGAATAGTTTTCAGGACAAAAAAATAAAGGTGCTAGTAAGTATCCCAACCCAATTACCTTCTTTCAAAAGGTGAAACTCACTTCAAATTTAAGTAAAGGTGATGGGACAATAAGTAATTAAACTGCCTGAGGATAGTTTTCTAGACTTCATGCTTTTTTCAGAAAAAAACTTTAAAATGTTTCTTTTTTCTTAGAAAGGGGAGTAAACTTGAATCTAGAATCAGATTACATAGCCAGTCGTGTAATATATTCATTTTTTTCAATGTATCCAAACATCCATGACTTACATTCTCAGTGGTTTTAAAGGATCTAATTTCCATTAATTTCAGTAAGAGTTAGCTTCCTAAATATTTATTGAGGCTCTGAACAACATCTAATCAGATTTTTGTCTCCAATTGTTTTTCAGTGGGTCTTTAACTGATAAATCACATAAACCGTCTGTTCTGTAAAAGTCAAAATGCTATACACAATCAGCCTTTAATTTGATTCCAAAAAAGGTGACACTAGAAAGCCAGCCATACAGTCTTCTGTAAAATCCAAATTTGGCTTTCTTATGGTACATAGATTATTCTTAGGCTACAACTGTTGATTTATTTCAGAATTCATATTTTTGTCATCTCTTATTACATTTTAGGGGGAAAAAAGTCTGATGTTTTTCTTCCAAAAGAAAATTCTGAAATTCTATACACCTTGTTTATTGTTTCCTAACAAAATACCTCACTCTAGACTACATTTTCTATAATTTCAGCAGAACCATTAAAGACAATTACTATTTGGTTGTTGAGGAAAGGGGAGCCAGGGAGAGAGGAATCCTTTTTTTGAGTGACTGATGCCTACTGAGGCAAATACACTGCCCTGGGCTTCCTCTAAGTTCCAAGGAGCAAAGTAGGTTTTGTGAGTTCATAGAATCACAGAATGGTTGAGGTTGGAAAGGACCACTGGAGATCAGCTGGTCTAACCCTTCTGCTCAGGTAGGGACACCCAGAGCTGGTTGCCCAGACAGCTTTCAAATATCTCCAAGGATGGAGACTGCACAACCCTTCTGTTCCAGTGGTCAGTCAACTTCACAACAAAAAAATGTTTCATTATGTTACCAACAAAAGGAAATTTTCCCCTTACACTAATTTACAGGAAGCCTGGGGTGATTATAAGCTAAAGGTGAACACCTAAAGCTGGGCTGTGTGTGAACATCATTTATGTCTGTGAAAGAACTCACATTGATCTATCATTAACAGACAAATAAGTGAGACTGCCATAACCAATTTCAGACCAAGACTGAGGACTTTTAAAGCTGCATAAGCAATGTCAAACCCATATGTAATCTTACTGGTCCAATATGGTAGTACTTAGAAATCTGAGAAAACAATCACTTATTATTTCCTCATACTGGATTGTACATAGCAGTCTAACATATCATTACTCACTATATAGAAGACTGTTATTTTTAAAATTATATTACCTAAGAATATGTTTTAAATGCTTGAGAGGTCTACTTGTCAGTTTATCAGCTTCCTGCAATGGGAAGTATTTTTTTGACCTTAGTGTTAAAACTTGCAGTTATAAGTCATCAGGGTGAAAATTTAATAGTGCTATAAACTATGTCTTCCGCTTTAGAAAAGAAAAGACAACATAATTTTAAATTATTTGAAATTTCTCAATTGTGTTGGTGGTATAGTGGTGAGCATAGCTACCTTTCAAGCAGTTGACCCCGGTTCACCCTCTACAACTACTTGAAAGGAGGGTGCAGAGAGCTGGGGATGAGTCTCTTTAACCAAGTAACAAGCGATAGGACAAGAGGTAATGGCCTCCAGTTGTGCCAGGAAAGGTTTAGACTAGATATTAGGAAGTATTTCTTTACAGAACGGGTTGTTAGGCTTTGGAATGGGCTGCCCAGGGAGGTGGTGGAGTCCCCATCCCTGGAGGTGTTTAAGAGTAGGGTTGACATGGCGCTTAAGGATATGGTGTATTTGGGAACTGTCAATGTTAGGTTAATGGTTGGACTAGATGATCTTCAAGGTCCTTTCCAACCTAGATGATTCTGTGATTCTGTAATTGGAAATTATGCCTATAACCATTGGAGTCTGATGTGTTTCATTGTCAAAGTTTAAATTATTTAAAATTAAATTCAAATTATAGTGCCATTAAACCATACCCTTGTGGATCTTAGTAATATCAGGTTTATCAAACGTGTCATTCAGAGTTTCCCAAACAAATCTGTTTTTTGGGTTTATTCCAAAATCAGCTAGCTAACATTCTTACAGTTACAACTGTGATCGTGAATGTCTGATATACACAGCATATATGCACAGACATTATCCTATTCATATACTTACACTTGTTTCTGCAAGGATTTGTAAAAAAAAAAAAAAATCACTTTCAAAGCAACTGTTTCCCCCAGTGTATTCTATCTTGCTCTATCTTGCCTGCCTTACTACCACTGCCTGGTACTAAGTGCATCTATGAAGGTCTCTTTGGTATCCATCAGTTCCAGTTTGATTGCACAGAAACACTTGTTCCTTTTCAGTGCTGAATCAGGTCAACTGCAGAACAGCAGCAGAGTGATTGTGTGATTGACAAGCCTGCCTTTGGGACACCAGCAGACATGAAAGTACATTGGTAGAGGAAGCTTCAATTAATTTGATAGAGAAGGAGCACAAGCTTTGTCATCAAAAAGAACTGAGGAGCCACACAATTTTATGACATGAATCTTAAGAAATAACCAGATAAATACATGCAATCTCAGAAATAATCTTTGCAAATCAGTCTAATATAAATTATCTGTAAGAAATGCTGCTAGGGGAAGGATTTTGCTTCAAGCTCACTCTTACAGGATTTATCCCTAGTGGTTCGTTTATGATGGTCTTAGAGAAACTGCTCAGACAAGGTTAAAACACCAACTGGAGTTACACAAAAGTTGAAGCCATTACGGCACTTAGAGAGCAAGTTTGTTATTTACTTTAAGAAGTGAAAAAGGGCTGAGCTGCAATATACCAATCCCTAGTGGTTTACATAAGCAACATTTACACTTATAATCTGAGTCATCTACTGGCTCAGTAATTCTAATATCAAGGATGTGGCAAGCTTAAGGGTAGCTCTACAGTACTGAGTTGTAGCAAAAACAACCATATGCTAGCTTTAATTCATGCACCAGATTGTAGCTTAGTCAGAGCAGAGGAAACTATATGTTCAGGTATTTTCTAATTTTCTGAGGGATTTCCAAAATCCAGGCTGCCTTCCCCTTTGCCATTAGCCTGTAGCCTGTAACTATTTAAACTAATTTCAGCCTTTGCTGTAATACGTCCATATAACCCTGCAACATAGGCAGACCTGTGGCTATCCTGACACACTCTCAGAATTCATTTGGTCTGATTTCACACACTGCAGTAATGGTGGCTGAATGTCAAGGTGGGAGAAAACAATATTTTATACAGTATTCTGGTATATACTGAGGTGTGTAGGCTTAAAAGGCAGACTTGGTTTGGTATCGTATGTATCTCATATCCTCTTATATGGTAGTGTCTACCTCTGTGAAAACTACATATTGTTTCCATGAAGGGTATTGGATTACAACTTGGAAGATAATTAATAAAACCTGAGGATGTACAATCTTACCCTCATTAGTAAGTTGAATGACAATGTATTTGAGTGCTGTCAATGACACACTTCAACCATTCAGGAGTACAAAAAGCAAAACATTACAAAAACACGTGACTCTTAGTTCCACTGTTGTCAAACAGCAATCATGCATTTTAAAACATAACTAGTAATAAAAATTATTATAAAAATTATAAAGCAAATCTAGATAATTACAATAAAAGATTCTCAATTTTCAAAAACTAATGATAATTTGAGGTTAACGAACTGTTCAATACCTTGGACTACTAATTCAGTTTCCTTATGTATTAACTGTTTGTCTAGCTCATATACTTCCAACCTATATACATATATGGGGTTTTTTTGGGGTTTTTTTGTTTTTTTTTTTTTTTTTAACAAGCTTGGCTCTTCTAACAGTTTAACAGATTTAATTCTTTATTTTAACTTCCCTTCTGTGAGAAGATTATTAGCCAGAATAGCCTGTTAGGACAAAAGATAACTAATTTTAAAAATTCTGCCATGAGAGGGAGTTTTGGAAATAACCTGTACAGGCTAGTGGATTAACAACGGACATAATTTAAATGCTTCAGAATATATTTTTTTAACTGTTGTCACTGTTGCAAACAAATGTAGGCCCTTATTATATGATCAAATTCAAACTGACACATCTCCATGCTCCTGCTCAGCTTCATGTGCCAAACAACATACAGGTCTGAGCACAGTGCAATCACTGGGAAAGTACATTATATTTTACAGTCTGAAATGAGTGACTGAGATCACTGGCACCAACAAAAATGTTTGTCAAAGTCTAATCTTCTTCTCTCTGCTTCCTCAGAAGGGTATTTACAGTTGGAATAGACCTTTTCTTGAATTTCACATTAAGATAACACTGGCTTCCTGTGGAGAAACTGGAAAAGTCAGAACAGAGCTAGAAATAAACCCTACAAACTCCTCAGCCCAAACATCTCTTCTGAAAATCTTCAGAGGTCTTGCATGCAGATACTGTAAGGTGATTACATCTCCTGGTCCCATGTATCAAGCAGAATACCTCACAAAATCTTAAGAGTGTACATTAAGTCAAATGTTACCCAAAAGCTTTCTGTCTTTGATGCGAAGTTCTGTGACCCTTAGTATGAATTTTGCACACCATCCTGCAGGTACTTGTTTGCTTGGTAGGGAACTTGGCATATCAGTGCCTTGGCCATTGTCTCGTTTAAGACTCATCCAAAGTCCACTTCAAATTATTGACTTAAAGACATAATGTAAATTCTTTAGCTATTCATAAGAAGTCCAAAGTGAATATAGAAAAAGTAATAACGTGTAAGGTAGTGACATCTGATAAAATGCTGATCTTGAACTCTAGTTACTCTAGGTACTGTGTGCTTCGAGGTGGTAGCACAGGATGTGTCAGAAGGAGTAGAAGTGTGTATCTTTAATAGAAAAAAAAAATGCTTTCTGTCATCTACTTTTCTGAATTTACACAAAATGAAAAAAAAATCATAAAACTGCTTATCAGCCATAATGATCCAAGGTTTTAAAACTTCAGGTTTTTCCAGATGGGTAAACTAGGTAGGAAGATAAAAATGCTTAAGACATGGCTTCCAGATCCCTTTAATAAAAAATATGAATCTCAGATGAAGGTTAATTTAAATTTATGTATGGTTTATAAGTGTGTGGAATCATAAATTTATATTTATGTATGGTTTATAAGTGTGTGGTATCCTAAATTATGACATGGATGTACAGATACTGGAGAAAGGAAAATCTGAGTACATTTGTCTGTGAATATTTGGTAGATGTCCTTTGAATCCTGAAATTCCTCATAGTCTGTGTCAAGTTTCTGTTAGTACAAAAAACAGTACAGTAAATTATTTTGAATATTTATGAAGTCAGAATAAGATTTCAGAAGTGCTCAGAACTGGTCCAGTGTTCTTCAAACTCAAGTCACATACTGAGTTCTGTGCAACAACATGAGTCCAATATTGAACAACATTGGAAAATCATGCAGTAAATATTTCATGCAAAGTCTTATCAAGAAGTATAAACTTTTTCTTAAAATTAAAATTAGTAAGTCTGTATAGTTATGCAAACATTCAGGATTTTAATTCTTTGTTGCCACAAAAATCTGGGAAACCACAGAAACCATTAATTTCAATGTGGAGCCTAGAGGACTGGTAGTAACCAGAGTTTTATTAGATTTTGCTTGCAATGAGTTAGATACTTTGAATACAGCTATTGTTATTCTTCTGTAAATCCACTGGCTTTATATTCTCTGAAATATCCTGTACTTCAACTCTTGATAATTTAATTGCATGCACACATTTAGAGGGTTTTCTAAAATACTTTGACTTTCACTAAATAATCGGGTTTTATATGTAGTAAATTACATTCTCCCGTACAAAAATATTTCAGAAATTAATATAAACCAAACCAGCAATATCTCTGAACTTTTAAAGTTCCTGTATGAACTCTCTGAGTCTTTTAAATTTTAAATTATTCCAATACATAAGTGAGAGAATTAAGAGTCTGGTATAAATTCCACTGAAATATTTTTTTAACAGATACATGCATATATGTTATATGATATAGATAGATATATATATGACATACATATTTTAATAAAACAAATAAGTATTGGTGCACATGATAAGAGCTGTTCTGTAACTTTAGGGTTTCATCCTTTCCAAGCTTATATGTGTGTTTACATTTAAAGAAGACAATTTTATTTGACTTTCTTACAAACTTATATGGATTAAATACAACACTGTTTGACTAATTAGATCCATCTAATGCACCAAAAATTTCAGATTTTTGAAAAAAATATAAATTCCCCAATAAACATTCTGTCCTATCTCACAATGTCAGATTTTAGGCTATGAGTGTTGCACTCACTCTTAAACTGCACTGTCTCATCCCATATACAAGCTAATATAGAGTTTGTACGTAAAGACTTTGCTGAATACCCAAAGGATGAAGGTGGTTTATTTCCTGTCAAAATCAGAAACTCTTATATAGGCAAACAGGCTTATAATCAAATACATGAAAAATGATGAATGAATCATATAATAATAGAATCATAGAATGGTTTAGGTTGGAAGGGACCTTTAAAGATCATCCATTCCAATCCCTCTGCCATGGACAGGGGCATCTTGGCCAATATGTTCATTCTGGGAAACAAATACAAATGGCATTTTGACTGGGTAGCTGTGGGTCCAAAAAAATCCCCAAACTTGATAAACTTTGAAAAATGATAATTTTTACATGATCCAGAAATTCTACTTGGTGGCTACCTCTAACCATTTTTAAATCAGGTCTATTGCTATGTTGAACACCCAGTCCAAGCCCTCATAAAATCTCCCGATAATATAAGAGACATACTTAATATAGAATATATGTCTTTAGTGGTGAAGGTTAATATTCTTTTAAATTCAACAAGCAATTACGTTTTTATTGTTTACCTGAATTCCATTTTAAGATCTGGTCGGAGTCCTTTTTATTTGTGCCATTTGCCTCCAGGCATGTTTCAAGGTGGGCTGAGGAACATTTTTACATATGATGCATTTGTTAATATATAAAAAAAAAGTCTTTGTTGAGTGAACTTCATGCTTAACTGTTTTCCGTTTAATAACTGCAAAATAATAAACCTAACTTTTTCAAAAACTTTGTACAGTTTTAGTTAGTTCTTTGCAGTACAAAATTTTTGTCCTTTGCCATTGGGAGTGAAGTATGCTGAAGGCAGACTGAATGAAATTTATTTTGACATTTTTGCTGAAAGAATTTTAACATGCTTTTTGTCAGCTGCAATTATACTGTTGGGTAAGGAATCTAAAAACAATGGTCTCATTAGTAAGTGTTTCAGTAAAATCTGCCATCCACTGTGACAAGATATATTAGATGTTATAAATTCTTTTGCAGTCAATGATAGCTTTTGTATATATAAAAATATATTTTCCTCATGCATGCCAAAAATACCTCACATTTTAGTTTAGATCATCACAAATTAAATTAGCAATTATCAGTTTAATTCTCAGAGATAATTTTTTTCGTATGATTACTGTGACAATGTGATTTCTGCAGGATGGAATAGACTTATTGACATGCATACCAAACACTGCTGTTCGTGTATTTCATATCTATGTAGAAAAAGCATACCAAGTGCAAAACAATTTCTATTATCTTTATTGTACTCCATTTTCTTCTACATACTCACTTTTGGTAGTATGAGTTAACTTGTGCTGACCCTCCACGTTTCTGTTATCTGATCTACCTAGACTTTTTCATGTGTAGATGTACCCTCATGATGTCTCAAGAGTGATTTATGTGATATAATTTTATCTCATGTGGATGATGTATCTTTGATGCAAATTAATTATAAGAGATAATAAGTAGTTTGTTGGACAGGATAGGGAAGAAAGCTAGAGAGATTTCTACCCTTCTTTAAAGTACTTCCAGGAACAATGAATGTATGTTACCGAAGCAGTGCAAGAGGCTGCATATTTATCTCCCCACCAGAGAAAACATGGCAAGTGCTGAACACAGTCAGTGAATCAGGAAGAACACTCTGAGGCTTTTTTAAGCTATGAGTATTCAGCATACTACAAATATCACTTAACACCTGGTGAGGCTGTCCCTTACGAGTTATTAAATGAATAGCATTCTCCAAACTTCATCATCTTAAATCTGCATGTGACTCAAAGGAAGTGTTATATTGCTGTACTTAGTCCTACTACAGTATGATTCTTTGAAAATCTGCATTTGGAAACATTTACCAATAGTAGACACAAGATTGCAAATAGCATGAAAGATAGTCATTTGCCTTGAATATACTGCAAACATCTTCACATTAGATTGCACTAAGTGCTGCAGTCAGTGACAATTTGCATATTGTTGGGAGTGGTATCATACATCTCATCCTTCAGATTGCACGTTTTGTCAGCTGGATGGTGTACCTTCTACGGAGAAGCTGCATCGCCCATGAGTGTCCCAGAGTGAATTGCACAGTACAAAAGATTAAAGGAGTATCTTGTTCCCTGTAGAGTCCTGCTCGTGCCCCATGTGCTCTGATAACCATGGAAAACAAATAATTTGTCATCCTATCCCCTTTCATATAAAGATGAATTCCTAAAGGCTCTAGCATGTTACCTGTGGCTGGTTAATGGTTTAATCTATTGTTGATCCTTAGTAGTGCTTCAGTAGCAAATAAATGCCAACAATTTCAGGTGACATACTGTGAGAGACTGAAATGTCCTATGACTGCCTCAAAGCTTGCTTGTGTCTGTGCAAACCTCCAAGAGAAGCTGCTGCAGCCTGTGAATTGGTCTGGGGGATGTTGCCCAGAGAAGCGGGAGTGTATTGAAGGATACACCCCCCCACTTCTTTGCGGTTGCATTGTCCGGACTCTTTAGACAAGCCTCAAAGGGGCAGAGGTGTGCTGAGTTGCCCCATCCTGTAACCGTTTGTGGCTCTATTGTGTAGGCCAGACCCCATGCATGCATTGCTAATGAACTGACAAGAGTTCCTGCCCTGAAGCCAGATGCAACAAAACCTGTTGGACCAGAGAAAAAAAAACTAAAGGCGAGCAGATATGTTAATCAGCGGATACAATGAACTTAAAAAGGCAGCAGAAAATTTTCTCATTGTACATCTACCACTGAAGCTTGATTCGTGTGCATCTACCACTGAAGAACCGAAGACTGAGGACCAACGGGACGCCGCTGGATCCATGGTGGTGACTATTCTTGCAGCCCTATCCCGCATCCTCGCTTTATTTCTGCCTCTTCCTTCCATTCTGTCCTATCGCTACCCCTCTTCACTTCTTTAATAATAAAAACCTGTTTTGGGTAATCGGCATTTGACCTCGTTTGTGTCTTAATCTTGCTCTTGGGATCGTACCGAAACCTCCCCTGACACTGGATCGGGACACATACCCATGGAAGCCTCATGGGACACATCTTACCTGGCCTTGTAAGCTGCCCTCTGTCAGTTGGCCAGTCTATGCTGGGCCAGAGCTGCCATGACCTCAGATAGGTTGTCACACCCATAGACAACCTGGATAATGACTGCATGGATAACTGTTGCAATCATGCCCAAAGTGTCTTACCAGTCCTGAACTGGCTCTCAGAGACTGAGGGCAACATGACTCCAAAGAAGCAATAGTTATCATTGTCTCAACTGATAAGAAATGTTGGCAAGGGGTGTGCTGTTTCTTCACAGCAGCTTCCTGAATAAAACTGTAAAGGTAACCACTCCATGCTTATTAGCACTGAGTTTAGTCCTAATTTCTTAGAAGTCCTACCCATCTGCTTTGATGTTTCAAACCAGTGGCAGCTGGAGTGATATCATGACAGAGACTGAGGAAGATCTATAAACAGTCCAAGATGGCAAAGACTGTCAACCAAAAGCATAGACAGAGTATACAGTTTTGATGACAGACATCAGGAACAGTGACGGTGGACAGAATGTTATTGCAACATGTAACAGACATTACCTCAATGCTAAGGTCATGTCATTTTTTTTTTTAGTGAAAAGCACTAGTGCAGTTGAACATGATGATTGTGGCCTTGAAAGGTCTAGATGAAAATGCATAGACATATGGGTTATGTATCTAATCATAGATTGATCTAAGAGTTGAGTTGTAAATGTAACCACTGTTCCATGATGAAGGAATAGGCTACATCAACGCATACTTGAAATGCCCAATATAATTTGGCTTAGAGATCAGGGAGCAGTCCATGGATTGGATGTTTAAACCAAAATAAATATAGTTCCCGTGCCAGACTAAGACTCCAGGCTGTTTGGAATACACATAACATTTGACATTGCCTGTTAAAAACTTCACAGAATGCTTTGGTGGGAAATCTTTTTCCTGCTTATGACAGAATCTGAGTTCATCAGTTGCTTTGCATGGGTAAATTTATTTAAAGAAAACGTATCTGAAACCTCAATGAAAAGAGAGTTGAGATGGTCATGCTTCTTTCTCAAGGTGCACTTTGTTGCATATATAATTTGAAAAGCTTTACCGCTCAAAAGTGCTTAGATATATGTTACTTTGCTTTCAATTTCCACTTTAGGTCTAGAGATATATAACAAGCTTATATGCCTGGATACATAATAAGTTTCCCTTTGCAACATGAATGATATGTATTTTTCTCCCACAGTCAGCCTACAAATTAGAAATCATGTCCCCTTTGGTATAATCTTTCAACCATTGAATTCTATCTACCTTCTTGTTCTCATTTGGAGTTTGTTGATCGTTAAGTGCCATAAGAATATGTCTGCTGAATGTGAATAAGTCTATTATTCTGATTCAGGATCAGAAGTCTCATAGTCTTTCAGTATATGTTTTCCACTTCACTTGTGATGTGTAAAAAATAACTACTTTAGGCAACTTTGTGAACTACCATCTCTCTGTTGACAATGATGAGGACTCCATCTTCATTGCAGTGTTTTAAATGGCATATCTATACCTCATTTATTCTACCTATGCAATACGTCATTATTTCTTTGTTGCTTCAAGCACTTGATTTTCAATCTGGTCCTGCCTTGAAGACTTAGGATATTGCGCTGTTTGAGTCAATTAAGTTCTTTTTTCAGTCAGTATGCAGTAACAAAGCTAATGTAAATGAATCTTTAATATTTTACTCTTCTTCTGATTTTATACAATATGTAGAACTGCACTGTAGCTAGACCAGGGAAGGTCCCAGAAGAACATTACAGAAAACCCACATCCCTTGAAAATCTTGTTCTCGGAAAAGAAGTATTCTCCAGAGGAAAGAACTTCTCTTCTTGCCAGGAAAGAGAGCTTTCTTCTGTGCCAGGAGAATGGGCTGTCCTTGGTAAACTTCCACTTATATTACCTACACATAAATAATAACCTGCTTTGATTTTGAATTTATTTCTTTTGACAGACAACCTGTGGGATTTGTGTGTGAAAATCTGGTAAAAATTAATATCTTCAGTACTGACATGTCATTTTGATTCATTTCCTTCCTCCTGTACTCAAGGGCTAACTTTATGCTTTCAGTATAGAGAATGTCTTTTCCTTCCCACATCCTGTCCTGTAGCTTATAGGAGCTGGATGGGTTTATAGTTATTACATCATGTTTGCTATTTCCAGAATCAAGATGTGTTTTCATTTCCTGGCAGGCCCTTTTATGGGAATTGTCATAATTCAAAATGTGATGGATCTTTTTCTTCCTCTTCCTCTACTGCCACACACGAAAACAAAATGATCTGCCTCTTAGCGAGTATTTCCCCATCTCCTTCTGAAATTCTAGAATGATCATAATATTTTGATATTTAAACTTTTTTTTTTTTTTTTCTTAACCAAATCCCAATGGCTTTTAATATGATCAAAGCTATGAAAATCATCCTTGTGATTCACCTTACAACTGTTGTGGGCCTTAGATACATTTTTCCTGTCTGGCCTATTCAAATGATTAAAAGTAACTGGGGTTTCTATTTCATTTATAATATATCAGACATTTCATGAGAAGAACCATCTTAGTAGTTTTAAGACTAGGTACTGAGAAATTAATAGCATTAGGTAAATATCTCAAATATACCTTCACTATCTTAATTTATATCTTTCCCTTACACTGTGGATGAACCTCTGAAATGTAATCTTTATACAGCAGAAAAGACTACACATTGAATCTATATATTACAGTTCCCATTCCTCTGGAAGGTCACAGACTAACACTGTGAAACTTCTTTGTACTGTTACAGTCTGAATTAGATCTTACATTAACTGGGATGGTAAATAAAGACATTTCTCCAGTCTAGAGAAACGGTTGTTAAATATAAGTCTATGAGATTCTAAAATGCAAATACTACCACTATACTGTCTATTTAGTGGATTTGCTAAGAAATTATGATTTCATCCTCTTTGATAAGATGAAACAACAGGTTGCTGGAAATTAAGCATGTGCTTAGTTTTATGTAAATACTGGCGTGATTAAGGTATCTTTCCTGTAGCAGCACATTCCAGCGATAAGGTTTGCCCCCACCCTCACCTTTCACTTGTTAGCACGGGGTAAGAATCAGCTCTTATTACTCATGTGCATCTAATTATTTTTTGGTTTATAGCTGATTAAAATTATGCATGTGAAAAAGTCTAAATCACATATTAAAACCAGATCAAACGGTTGTGTTCACGTTTTCTTTGTCGCTTTATGCATTTTATCCTAAAAAAGAAAAAAAAGGGAAAATGCTACAGAGTATATATTTTCCTTCTTTTACATTAAAGCCATGGTTGGTAGGGGATGACATATTTAAGTTGAAAACTCCTAGTAACACAGACTTATAATGAAAAGCTTGTCAAGTGTTTAATAGTGATACTAAGCAATTATTATAATGACAGTGCAAAAATGTGATCAAAGCCAATCACAGATACTTTTCCTGGGTCATATACCTCCAAACTACTAAATTGTTAAATTGCTAGACATTAAGCTCAATCTCATTCCTGTTTCTTTCCGCAGAGATAAAAATGATGCATTTTGATGAAACACTCAAACAGTGCCATCAAAGTTCATCTGCACCAGCAATTCTGCTTTTCCAGGGACATTTTTTGGTTTTAAACAGTGGTTACAATTACAGTAATGATTCCAGTGTATCTCTGAATCTCATATTACAAAAAGACTTGTGTTACATGTAAAAAACCTGTACTTATTATTTGTTCCACACTCCATGTTAAATATTATGAGTACACATATTCCAAGTCAGAAGCACAGCAAGATAAAAATATGCTATGTCAGTCCTTGCAGAGGACCAGGCTGGAGTAAGCATGCCTAAACAATTCTGGATATTGTTTCTTATATGCAGTTAGACCCTTGGCAGCTACTGAAGTCAGAAGAAGGCCAGAAAGAATTGAGGGAAGAAATGGAACGCTCTTTCACTTGAAGTTACTATTCCTAGGGCTGGAATGAACCTAGAAAGGGGAATGGGTAGTGTCTAACATACACTTGGATTGCTGAAGATCTCGCTTGTTGTCTGTGCTTAAAACTGATTACTTACAAAGGGGAAAATATGATTTTTGAAAGCAATTATGAAAGGTTTGGTGTAGTGGAGATTTAGCACCTGCTCTGAAAGAAGTAAATTCTTGGCCAGAGTAATCATAGAAATAGATACTTAAAAATCTACCTGTGTTCACAGATCAGTTTGTATCAGCACAGGAAATGTGGTTAATTAATACACTAACACTTGATTCGGTTTAGAGGGAAAACACCACCTAAACTCCCCCTAAAGGAACAAAGACTTTGCTCCAACCACTCCATGAAGAAGTTTAGGGTGGAACCATGCCCATTTATTGATTTTAATTGTTACTGTTAGGTTCCAGCCACCAGAGGATCATTAAAATGTAAAATAAAGCTTTGCAGTGCCAAAGCCTGGGAACTCCATAAATCAGTGTCACATCAGAGAACACAGGACTGAAGTAAATTCCGAATATTTTGTTCTTATGAGGTTTTAGGCTGCATTGCATAAGTATAACCTGACTTGATTATGAGTTTTTATCAAACTGGAGATCTAAAATTCTAATATGGAAATGCAGAAGGCTTAGTATGAGACTACAGGTCTTTTAGGACCCAGTACATACATCGATAGAGCTATATATAGTACATCTTATCTGTATTGTATATCTTTATATGTATGATATATATACACACACATATATACACATATACACATACATCGATATAAACAATCATGTGATATAGATATATATAATTTAAATATACATACAAATGCATTTTATACTATGAGAAATGGTTGTGTGTGTTAAAATGTCTCACTAGAGGTGTGTCTTATGGAATGGGTATGTCGCTGCATAAAAGTTTGACTAGGATAATTATAATGCATTTCAGTATCAAAGAGAGGCATAAATCATCATACTTTACAGTTTTGCTTTTAAAGAATCTTTTGAAAACCCTCATGTGTTCAGCCAGCTTTTAAGATATATGAATGTGTTAAACAAGCTGTGTTTCATTATTGAAAATGTTGTTGGTAATTCATGGCCCTTAGCAGAGCACACATTCATCCCAGCAAACCTAAGCTGTTCTCATTATGGCTCACCACCTATGGAAGAATATAAATTAGACAAAATGCACAGGTAACAAAACATGAGCTTGAGGGACTATGGAGATGTTTTTTATGTTTCACGAATGTTTCAATGTTTCTCCAACCTCCGGATAAGCTAAGTGTCTAAATTACCCCACTGAGTTATACTGTGAAAAAAGTTGAGAAAAAAGGTATGGCACATCTGATCCATTTCAAGGTCAAATTCACAGGTGGTATAAAATGGAACTGTTTTATTGACCAAAACTCTGTCTCTACATTTTTTTTACATTAACATGAATGTTTCATTAATCATAACCAGCTTCATAATTTTGATTATAGAGAAATGTATACATTTCTAAAGGTTAGCAAGATCTAATGATCTAAAGACCTTGATCTCCTTCTATGACAAGATAACCCGAGTATTGGACAAGGGAAAAGCTGTTGATATTATCTACCTGGATTTTCGAAAAGCATTCGACACGGTTCCCTATAGGATTCTCATAGAAAAACTGGTTGCTCATGGCCTGGATGAGTGAACAGTCTGCTGGGTCAAGCACTGGCTGGATGGATGGTCCCAGAGAGTGGTGGTCAATGGAGATAAATCCAGCTGGTGGCCAGTCACAAGTGGTGTTCCTCAGGGCTCAGTGATGGGACCATTTCTGTTCAACATCTTTATTGATGATCTTGATAAGGACACAGAGTGTATTATCAGTAAATTCGCAGATGACACCAAGTTAAGCGGGAGTGTCAATCTGCATGAAGATATGGAGGCACTACAGAGGGATTGGATAGGTTGGATCGGTGGGCCAACGTTAACGGGATAAGTTTCAACAAGGCCAAGTGCCAGGTCCTGCACTTGGTCCACAACAACCCCATGCGTCACTACAGGCTTGGGGAGGTGTGGCTGGAGAGCTGTCTGGAAGAGAAGGATCTGAGGGTTCTAATTGACAAACAGCAGAACATGAGCCAGCAGTGTGCCCAGGTGGCCAAGAAAGCCAACGGCATCCTGGCTTGTATTAGAATTAGTGTGACCAGCAGAAGTAGGGAGGTGACAGTCCCCCTGTACTCTGCACTGGTGAGGCCACACCTTGAGTATTGTGTCCAGTTTGGGGCACCTCAATACAAGAGGGATATTGAGGTGCTGGAGCAAGTGCAGAGGAGGGCAACGAAGCTGGTGAAGGGGCTGGAGAACAGATCCTATGAGGAGTGATTGAAGGAGATGGGACTGTTCAGTTTGAGGAAGAGAAGGCTGAGGGGAGACCTCATCAGTCTCTACAGCTACCTGAAAGGACATTGTAGAGAGGTTGGTGCTGGTCTCTTCTCACAGGTGATTAGTGACGGAACAAGGGGGACTGGCTTTAAACTCCAACAGGGGAGGTTTAGACTGAACATTAAGAAAAAAAATTCACAGAAGGAGTGGTCTGACAGTGAAATAGGCTGCCCAGGGAGGTGGTGGAGTCACCATCCCTGGATGTGTTTAAGGGTCGTTTAGATTAGATGCTGGGGGATATGGTGTAGGGGAGAACTTTGTAGAGTAGGGCTGATGGTTGGATTTGATGATCCCAAGGGTCTTTTCCAACCTGAATGATTCTCGATTTGATGATTCTAACATATAGCTATGTCTCATAAATGTTTCTGAAAACATTTGATTATGGTTGTGAGTTAAGTTTTCAGAACAAATTCTGGCTGCTCTGTAGGAGAAAACCTCTAATTTTTCTTCAAAACTCACCTTTCAATCCCCTGAATATTTCCTAAGAGGTTGCTGGCAAAACACCTTTCTTATCTCAAGCAGCTTGTCTATTTGTCCCAGCACAGACCAAAAGGATATGTCACATGTCACACAATCACAGAATCACAGGATGGTTGAGGTTGCAAGATCATCTTGTCCAACCCCCTGTTGTTGAGATGTCCCTGAGTCTTCTCTTCTCCAGGCTGAACATTCCCAGCTCACTCAGCCTTTTTCATAGCAGAGATGCTCCAGTCCCTTCACTATCTTTGTGTGCCCTCACTGGACTCTGTCCAGTAGCTCTACTTCTGTCTTTTACCAGGGAGTCCAGAACTGGCCACAGCACTCCAAGTGTGGCCTCACCAGTGCTGAGTAGAGGGGAACGATCACCTCCCTTGACCTGCAGGCAATACTTTGTTTAATGCAGCCCCCGATACTGTTAGCCTTCTTTGACACAAGGGCACATTCCTAGCTCATGTAAAGACACGTCTGGACTTGTCTGGGAGTGTGATAAGATATGCACATATATAGACAGGATAGTCTGGCCTGGAATATCATTACAAAATCTACAAATTTACCAAAATAGATATTTGAGAAATAGTGACCTAGAGGGAGTTTTAGTTCTAAATATTGGTTATTAAATGACTATTGATTCAAAGTGAATTTTGAAATAACATTCCACTGATACTGCTTCCCAATTCTTTGATGTCTGAAGGTGTATAAGAACTTTATACAAGGACACAGAATACCTATTATGTGATATCAGGAAAATGGGTAGATAAGATAACCTGTAGATATATTTATCTATGTAGTTTGAAAAAATCTGATTTAGTTTTTAAAAATATGTAAAATTTAGTATAATATAAACAAAAATTAGAAATTTAATATAACATAATATTAGCTGGATATGGTGGACTGCTTCTGTCACACTATACACTTGTTTTTCCTATATAATGTAGCTTTTGAAAAAAGAGTTGAAGCTAATCTAGGAGGCCAGATGTGGGTGAACTGGTAACTGCTTCTAGGATACATATCTAGAGCAGCCAGAAGAAATCAAGAGCTTGATTTGATCCATGTGGTACAAAGACTGGGACAAAGCCTGCCTCAGAGAGCTTGCAATCTAAATAAAAATGACAAAGAGCAAGTAGCAAGCATGTAATAAGCATCAAAATGCCTTAGTGTCAGGGTCAGTATTAGGGTTCAAAGTCTAATCCAGTTATCTATTATCGTTTTTAGCAGCTTTCCAAGGAGACTGTACATAAAAATAATTTATGCTGCATTCCTTTCTGCTACTTATGGATCTACCTATGATTAAACACAAAGTTGTTTTCAGGTTATCTTTTTTTTTTTTTTTTTTTTTTTTATCTTCTTATGAACAGTATTATTTGTGTGTATGTAACATGCAAGTAGATGTGAGATGGCATTTACAATCAGAGTCAAGATGGACAGATTGTACTTAGAATTGGATGAAGAGGGTAGTACAGTAGGATGGGTATGAACCTGACATTTTAATCTGATAGAAATATTAGAATAACAGTGGTTAAAAAGGGATTTAGTATGATACAGAGAGATTTAAGTACAGAAAAACACTGAAAAAAAAGATGGAGAAACAAAATACATTGTAAGAAATAATGCTGTGATAAAGAGGTGTGATAACTTTTAAATTAAGGAAAAGCTGAGGAGAGTTAAAATGCATGAAATAAATAAGAATTTACAGATGTACACAAATATGAATGTCAGTTGTAGATAATCATACACATTTTTTTCAAGTTCTGCCTTTCCCTGATTACTATAGACTTCCACATTGTTAAGTCAGATAGTAAAATCTGTATATATTTTTCCATCACTACCAAATTCTCAAAGTACTTAGGTACAAAAACTCTGTGTCCACATGCGCTACAAGGTATTGTGAACGTAACATATAAATAATGAGGTAAAAAAAAATAGTCTTTGCTTATAAAAACAAAAAAAAAGTCTTGTATAGCTATGTAATAGAAATCATATTGTATTAAATATCACTTTAGAAAACTAGAGCAAATACACCGAGTTTATAATACTTCTTTTCAGGTCAAATATACACAAAGGTGTTTTAATTTTATCTTTATTGGAATGAACAGATATTTTGAAATTAGGTCTTTTGAAAAGGAAAGAAAATCTGTATCAGAAAAATTCAATTTCACACAAAGATTTGGGGACCTACAAATAGGAATTGTCACGTAGTTATCTCCTCCATCTTAGTTAGACCATAGAATATTCTCTTAATTTTGTGCTCTTTAAGATGTGAAAAGTAGTTCTTAACCTTATGTCCTTGGTAATTCTTCCCTTAAAATATTCTTCCCTTAAAAAACCATCCTGATCCCTTTTCATGGCTTTGAGTCAATGAGAGTTGAGTGAGTATAATCACCATGCAAAAAATGTTTTAAACGTCATGTTAGATCTACTTATTGCATTAACCTGCAGAATACTTGAAAGAGGGTTATGATAATAGAAATAATTTTGATATGAGTTTGTATAGTTTTCCTTTACAATCTGTAGACTTAATCTATTTAAACCAGAACTGTGACAGAATCCTCACAAAAGATTATATAATTGGAAGTCTCTGATCACTTTAATGAATGACTTATCACTGTAGTAATAATTTGCAGAATATTATAAATAAATAAGGTTTATATAAAAGAACAGCTAGCATTAACTGAAATTTTCTTCTCTCTCAACGTCACTGAGTACTGAAACAAATTTTAACCCAGTTGGAAAACTCTTTACACTAACAAACATTATAAGGACTTCCGAATGCATTCACCGAAGCTGTCTTTATTGACATTGCAGTCATTCAGGTAGACACAGACACCTAGCTTTTTTTATCCCAAGCTTTTACTTGGAACCAGGCCCACCAATCAGGTATGGATGACAATCGATCAGGAGCATCTCACCTGCCATCCATGTCCAACCCCAAACCAAAACCAGACTACACTGCTTGTGGCAATATTGGTGTAGCCAACATTAGATATCTACAGCAAACTAAACATCTTCCAGTAGTAACAGATATAAAAATGTATATGTTATGGGTAGAAGTAATAGATGAAATGATAGTTTGATGTTGTTTCTAGTTCTCAGTTGTAATCTTAGACCTCTAACACACTTTAGAATATCAATTTGCTAATTTCTACTGGTTTTTTAATGAGGTTTCCTCTGCTCCTTGGTAATTTATGAACTGTGTTCAACAGTACTATCTGTTGGCAAAAGCAGACCATAGATTTACCAAACAATTAAAAAATAATACCTAAAATAATTTATTGACTTGGAAAATACATTACAACCCAGAAACTTTTATGCTTTTTTTAGCTTCTCTTTTCTGTTATATTCTCCCTGGTTCCCTGGCTTGTGTAAACAGAGCTCATCTAAAACTTCCCTACTGAATCTAAACCCAGTACACTGGAAAGCAGATGTTTGATCCATCTAACATCCTTGACTGGCCTGGGCAGACCCCTTAATTTTCTCTCTCAGGTTAAATAATATCACATGCTTAAATGCCATTAGAGCATGAATTTTCCGGTATGCTACAATACTAAGCTAATTCTTATAGTTTATATAAGTGAAACAATTTTAATAAGAAAGTACTGCAATTCGGATATCAGAAAATTCTAAGCTTTTTTTTCTTAGTTTTCTGATTTTTATGCATGTAATCTATTTTTTTATTTCATTTTCCTCAGTAAATGTTAATATTTACCTGCTAGCATATTTCTAAATGATGGAAGTACTTTCTCTGTCTTTAGAGTCACTGCTTCGTATTGTCATTTCACAGCCTCATTAACTGAAGGTGCTTCTTTCAGGTTGTAAGTCCTATTTGCCTAGCCATGACTAACCACTTTTCTTCTTCAGCCCTAATCACTTATCCCCAGGCAGACTAAAAGACAGAAAGACTGAAAAGGCAGACAGAAAAGATTGAAAAGCAGAAGAGAGACAGAGAGGGAAGGAAAGAAGGAAGGAAAGGAAGGAAGGAAGGAAGGAAGGAAGGAAGGAAGGAAGGAAGGAAGGAAGGAAGGAAGGAAGGAAGGAAGGAAGGAAGGAAGGAAGGAAGGAAGGAAGGAAGGAAGGAAGGAAGGAAGGAAGGAAGGAAGGAGGTGACCTCTTCTCTGACCTTCATCCATGGTTTTGTGTTTGAAGCAGATAAAAAATAATTCTTCTGTCACTGAGGTCCTCTACAACCCACCTACCTGAGATATATTGAACAGAAGTATGATAGATGAGTTTTCCAGAGGGTAGGAAAGAATGGCATTTCCGTTCATTTTGTATTGGAATTATTATCTTCTCTTTCTACTTGAGTAAAGGCAGTCAGAAGTAATCTGTTAGTGATAATATTTTCAAATCTAACTCAGATTTCACTTTTAGAAATAAAGTGTTTGCTTTAATTTGCACAAATGAGCCATTCTTGTAATGGTTCATCTGAGGCCAAGTTTGGCATTTATTTATTTTCATTTTGGCTAGTGAAAAATTAATTTTATCCATGTGCTACTTCGTTATGACACCACAGTACTACATTATACTCTGTACACAGAAAAAAAGCTAAGAACAACAAAAAGACAGTTCACTTGCAGATACTTCTTCTACCGTGTAATGACACTCTCCTCTTTTAAATTTAATTTATGATAATGATCTTCTAGTTTTTCTTGAATGAGGTTAACTAAGGTTACCAGACTTCAATGAAATTTTTTAAATTTCCATAATATTACATATTTTGCATCCAAAACTTTGCTGCTAATGTGACAGCAATATTAACAAGTTACAGCTCATATCTTCAGTCTTATTATTACTGTACCATATTATGCTATAATATTTTTTCACACAAATTCATTACTTTTCTTCTCTCCACTGATATGTCATGAAATTCACAAGATTCAAAAAAAAAAAAGTCTAAGTTGATTCAGAAAAATATATTAAATTGAAGGTTATTTTAGTGGCTTTAATTTCTGTCTCTCCCAGTTATTGGTCTATTATTAGCAATATTATACCATTATTAAGTGTGTAGGTATAGTTCATGAACATATCTTTTTGTATACATATATTCCTTTGTGGGTTTTCTTGTTATGCAGATGCCAGTCCTGCAGATAGAATCTGCACCCCCATGCACATGCAGTCTTGATTTATTTGATTAGTTTTGCTAACCTCCAGCTATTCATATTCCAAGTACCTATTGGCTTTCTTAGTCTGAGAATATTAAGAAACAAATACATTTGTATATGACTGGACTTTTTAAAAAATAGATTCCATCATAAAGAAATGCAAAAGGCAAATTATTTTTCTGTTGAGGAGAGCTTGATTCTGTTCAAAGTCTTGGGAATGGAAACTCTTTCCAATAAAAATAGAAACCAGACTGAATAAATCAACTAGTCTTCATCTTTTTGCTTAGCACTTAATGTATTCCTCCTGTATTTTTATGATAAAGACCATTTATTGAGCATCAGTACCCAAATTATACCAGTTTGATGTTGGATCCTAAGACTGTCATCTAGTAAGGAATAAACAAAGAGTATCTGTGAGCAGCTGACCAATAAATTGGACTTCATCACAAATTCAATACCATCCAGCGAAGCATTGGGATATTACTGGCTTCAATTTATGAAAAAGGATTTTCACAGACAGTGTGCCAATCATCCAAAAGGATGTTTGAAAATAACTGTTGGATTGGCATATTAATGATCACAGGAGACCGATGTAAATGTCATGAACTATTGGGAAAGAATAAACTGAGCACTAATACTAGTCCTCATCTGTTCCCAGTGTGCACAGATAAAAATTTTATCACAACAAACAGCATGGTAGTTTGCATGAATTATTAAATCATATGCATACAAGAGGGTTCATAATTAAACAGAAAGACTTACTGAGGATTATTGTAACTGACAATGTCTAGAGCCTGCAAAGTCCAGCTATAAGTCAAGAGAATAACGTGTATGATTGCTTTTAATTTGTATGACAATTTATGAGTTATTAATTTATAACACTTTTAGATGTTGCCACAGGGGAGTAGAATGTACAATTAGTCTTTCAGTATGCATATGTCAAACATGAATAATAAATATTGAACATATAGCATTATTTATATGCAATCACTTTTATCTGTCATAATAGGAATAACTTCATTACTATAAGCTATTTAATGCAGAAATTTAGTTTAAATTGAGTATGTTGTCCTTTATGCATTATTATGTATGAGCCCTTCTAATAAGCCTTCTGTTTTACATTTTTAGCAACAGAATCACATGCTTGCAACTCCCAAGGGCTTATTTTGTATTTCAGTGATGAACAATTCAGCCTTAAGGTACTTAATTCAGATTATAAGGCCTGTGACATTTAGAATAATACTGGAGTTCCTATTCAGCCAATTATGTACACAAAATCTTGCAGTGTGCTAATGTATGCAGAAGTTTAGTAGCTCTCCTTTCTTACTACACTCCACCCATAAGGAAAATAAAGAATGTAGTTTATAGAAACAAGTAAGTTTTCAACTACTTACTCCTTTCTTTCATAATCTGAGATATAGGGAGGTGTCATACAGCTTTATAACTGTTCTTCACATCTTGTTTTGCTTACTGTAACTGAATAAGTTGCATCATTCTTCTGCATATTGGTTTGGGGCAACGCTGAAGCTGTTAAGTATCTGACTGTCATTATTGTCACTGAAAAAAAGAGTAAGTGCATGGTCTCTGGAATACAATCATAAAGAACCTAACAGACATCCCCAGAATGAAACTCCCAAAGGGGAACATTTTGCATCTCTTTCTGAAATGTCTAAAACCCAGTACTTATACTATGAAATGCAGTTTAAGAATCCTAACTGGACACTGACATAAGGTAGACTCAGCCCTCTCAGGACTGGAGAATTGCTGTGGCATAACCATGCACATAAAAAATTTTATCCTTCTAGTTTGAAGTAGCTATGTAGGTAAGAATATCGGAAGCTTCCACCATTCAGTTCTGCATTTGTATCTATCTCTATACAAAAATTTAATTGTGCTTTCTTTTTTTCTCTTTGAAAACTACTGACTACTCTATTTTATGTGTTTTCTGCATTACTTTGGTTTGAGAAGATTCTCGACAGTTATTCATTTAAAATATCACACAAAAATTAATTACTCACAATTATGTCCTTTACATTGTCAGTATACAGATCTAAATTCCATTTTTAAAAGCAATATTTTTAACTTTGCAAAGTGCTTTCTCATGCCAGTTGCACAAGTCTTTAGGCCAGTATAGTATTAGAAGTCTTAATGTCACTTACAAGGTCCTAAATAATTCAGAATCAAGCTTAACAGGACAACGAAAGCTTTCCAATAGATGACTAAGTTCCTATCTGATACTGAATAACATTTAAATAGGAAATCACACTGAAATTACTTTAACTGCATCTGAAATGAGATTACACCTATAAATATACAGAAATGAATCAAAAATAAGATTCTTCTGAGTTTCTCTGAGGTTTTTTTTGTACTGATTACAGACAAGTGGCGGCCATGGTAAACTAAAGAAATTTTATCTCTAGCTCTGCTGTTTATAAATCCTATGGAGAAATTTAATTTCATCCATCTGTACACTGATTTCTTTTTTTCTTCTGCTCTGTGATATCTGTTCAGCTCAGGTTTAACTCTGAACTGTCTTTTGTTACTAGATTATGAGGAGCTTAGTATAAGGAAGCCTAAGTTTTTCAGACATCTTAAGTGCAGTTGGAATTAAATAACAGTACATTTCTGCCTCACGTTCACAACTGCAAAACTTGGAAGTGATGCTTTAATAAAAAGATAATATGAATTCTTTCAAATATTTTGTTTATTTGACAAAAAGTCTTACTTATGGAATGAACAAAGATGATTACCTTTCATTTTCCAGTATTGCATTTAAATATAAGCTGTTGTAGCTTTTTAATTTTTATTTTCTTATGTGTATTTACACCACAAAATGTATCATTTGAGGCTATACGTGAGGTCAAGAACCGTTCTTTATTTTAGTAATAATCTATTTCATTACAGTCGCTATTAAACTGTAATACTATTTCCTTCTGAGGAATAAAAGGACTATGTGAAACTCAACACCTATTTATATATTCCTTTGAAAATAGAGGTACTTCAGTCCCATATATTTTACAATATTAAGGGGTTAATTGTGCTAGTGTAAGCAAATAAAGTATAATTGAATAACTGAAGGAGAAATCTTTATCTGCCTGGGTTTATAGGATTTTATAAAGCAAAGAATTTATGCTCTTGAATAAAATATCTGTCTCACACAAACAAGAAAAAAATCTATATGGAAGTCAAAAAATAAATATTAGTCATGCAAGGAAAAAAAGGTGCTTAGTTATATAGGCAGACAATTTAAAACAGTATTATGGGCTGTCTTATGTATTTTGATACATTTTCCCATAATTTTCATTTTATACTAAAATCATCTTTCATTTCATTGTATACATGCTTATTTGGAGCCTTACTTGAACGTGACTAATCAAAAAGCTTTTTGATTAGTATCCTTGAAATTCTACCTACTAGCATTTAAAATGGTATCATATCTACTAAAATGGAAATTAACATCCTGTAATCGCAAACAAAGATTACTTCATGCAGATGTTTAAATACAACAAGATCTTAAAAATGCAGCTCTTCAGAAAATCTTGCACAGTAGGTACTGACTTGTTTGTTGGGTATTCTGTCTTCATTACTTTACAATGTAAGTATTTCTGTGGTAGTTTCAGTGCTTTACCATATCAATTGCCTTAAAACAAATAAAGGCAGTTCTATTTCCTATCATGGATGTCTATAGTTACTCCTACTCTTTCATAAAGTTATGACATAGGTACAAACTATGTCTCGTATATTCATTTTTTATTCATTTTTGATTATTTTTGATTTGAAAATACAAGCTGAATGGCATGAGCTTAAACAGGTAGTGGATTTACACTTCGGTACCACAGTATGAGTTAACATTGTGGGGTATGTATCTGAGAAACTTCAGGAAGTTCTGGAACTTGGCTGCTGAGTGTCTTTTCTTTCAATATATGAAACAGAGTACTTCAATGTGAAACAAACAATCCTACTAATGATGACTGCAAGTTAGATAATATCAATTTAGACTCATCTCACCTAAGTTGCTAGAGAACAGATATTTGGGATTTTTAGCTGCAGTGTCTCTCCCAGGCTGTATGTCTTCATGTTATACTTTAGATATTTAGGTTTTCATCTCAAATGATAGATCCCCTTTTAGACTTTCCTGGACACTTAATCACTTCAGGTTTGCAGGATATTTTCATGTCATTCCTCCTACAGTATCCTCTTCATTTTCCCTCCTGCTTAGTGCTGCACTCAACAACTTTCAGTAAACTTTTGCTGGGCACACATGTACCCTCCCTACTTCCAACAACCCTGATAAGAGGCAAGTCTAAGAAAGTAGTGAAATTTCTAAGGGGCAGTACCAATCATAGTTAAAACATTTCATGATCCCCTGTGTGCTAGATCAAGGCCATAATACATCACAGAATATACTGTCTATCTGTTCTGTTATTGAGTCTGGAATGGCAACACTGGTCAGATGGGAACTTTTGCTTGGTGTTGCCCATCACTATCAGCACAGCAGTTTCTCACAAATGACATTCTCTAAGCTTTGATGGTGTTGATAGTATAAGAAACAGGCATGAAGCTGCATTCAGAATGTTACAAGCAAAATATAATACAGGGGAAGTGGCTTGAAGGATGAGAAGCCACAGGCGGTTCCCCCCTTTTTCCTCTTCCCTCTTCAAATGCACTCTCTGAGAAAAGGATGGAGTGCAAGTGCCCCACCTAAAAGACTTCCTCACCAAATTCAGTATCAAGAACATTCTCTACAAGATGGCAATGAATGAATGCCCTGGTTTTATTCCAATACTTCATTGTCACTAACAAGGCATGTCACTACCAGCATGATCTTTAGCACTCATATCTGCGCTATGTCCTGAAACAAAATTGTTTACCAATACTAATAGATTTCTATGCTGGGGAAGAACTTTTTCAGGTAGGAGTTCATATTTGTCCCTAGTTTGAAGATAAGACCTTCTTTTTCTTGTTTTTCTCACATTTTGCCTATGCTATTAGCAGCTGGCATGCCACAGATCTCAATCTGTTTAACAGGAAAACACGGACAGGGATTCCCAAATAACAAGTGTGTCTGCTGTACCTCACTCTACAAAACACTCTACAAAACAAGAATACAGAACTTAACTACTCATCCTGACCAAGAGATCATCCACATTTAGTAGTGAGAAAGAGAGGGAGGAAGATGGTTTGCTTTCCAGTTTAGGATCTTTATTCACATTTCTGTGGTGGACACCAAGTTCTGAGGAAGATTCCATGTCGCTGCACAACTCTACTCATAGCTTTCAATAATCCTCATCCTCCAACAAAGTCACTCTTTTTCTGTTAAACCCCTAAGTGTGGGATATATTGCAAGTCAGTTCATTCCCTCCTGACCTTTACTTCCCAGCTAGAGCATTGAGAACTAGACAGAAGGCTGATTGAGCACATCTCTGTGATGGGAAGGTGAAAAAGAGACAGTACAGGAGCAAGAAAAAAAAACAAAACAAAACAACAAAAAACCTAACACTCAACAAGAATGACAACAGCAAAGGCAACCATATCCAAAGATCCATACCTGCTACTCATCTGTGAGAGATAGAGACCAGATGGCTAATAACAATAGTCTTCTAACAAATTTTCAGCTCATGCAAAGAGCTACGAGACTTGAGCTAACTAAGCAGCTTAGGTAAACTGGGCTGTCTGACACAATCATTAAGTGTATAACAAATAATATGGGTCTATAAAGGAAAAGAGGAGAACATCCAAGGGAGAGGTAGGGAAGTTTCCTATGGCATCTGCAGGAACAGGAAGACCAAGAACTTTGTGTAAATTGCTACTCTCCCTTTGTCAGGCCCTAATGCAAGGTTGCAAAAAGACAGCTTTTGAGCCCAGCTGGCGTGGAAATGAAATGTAATGGTAGAAAACTACTGACTGTTACAAGACTTTAAGAAGTGATGGAGAACTATGCTGGGCAACAGCTGTCAGAGGAGTTGTGCATGGAGCAGTTAAAAAGAGAATTCAGATCTACAGACTCTGAGATTGCTAATGTTCTAATGAACCGCAGTGGGGTGACTATGTTCATAGGCTCAAACCCTTCCTGATGCAGAAAACAACCACCATACAAGAAGGAGAGATCATAAAATTGTTGATGTGGACGTGCCCATGAGGCTTTTCAAAATGTTATTGATGATGATGAGAGAAGAGACTCACACTTCAGAATTAATTCCTTATTGACATCCCAGCTCTTCCTCACTTCCTTGCTCTTTCTTGCACTCAAAGCCAGAAAAGCAGATTTTGAAGAGTCACCACAGGGGCTGGAGAGAAGCTGTTTTTCCCACCAATCCATTACAAGATACCCTGAGGCATCTTTCTTAGGTCAAATAAAATCAGGAAACATTTTTTCAAGCATCCGCAGTTCAGTTCTGCATCCTATACACTTTTAAAATGTACCGTAGTCTCTTTTTGTCAGATGAAACAAACATGACCAGCTCTCTTGATTTTCTTTAATTCAGAAAGCAAGATTTCATTATCATAAAAGGGATTCATCCTTTTACACAGCTTGGAAAACCTCCTGTGTGCACTGCCTGTAGGCTAAGCTCAAGTTAATGTGTTTTTCTGTGGTGTGATTAATTGGCATAAAGCGAAAGAGATAGAAAGTGGAAGAAGGTGAGAATTGGATGCTTAGCTTGTAGTGGCTAAATCCTAGTTATTTGTGTGGGACATAAATTATATAGCTCAGAATAACTTTTTGGCTAGAAAACTGCACAACTGCCAGGATGTAGATCTCATGTGAATTTTGGAAATGAAGTAACTACTGCATGGGATACAGTTTTCCCATCTTTCACAGGCAGCTGCTTTAGGAAACCTTTGCAATTGACTGTAGATAAAATAACCAAAAGATGGTATGGCTTAATGGGAAATACAGCAGAATTAAAAAGTCTCAGATAGGACTGTAAGCTGAATATTGATGAATATCACACTCTTAATTATGGGTTGACTACTATTATAGGAGACAAAAATGTCCAAACTTCAACACCTTCAAAATAAGTAAATGTTTTTCTTTATTCTCAGTTACTTCTTTCTTCCACCTGCTACAACTTCTCACATATTTCTTATTAATATTTCTTCATCAAGTGAATTTTTCATTAGCTATCCACTTGATAACTATCAGAATATGTCTGAATCCAGCTATTACATCTACATTTCTTGAAGAAAATCTCAGATCTCTCTCAATTTAGTTCTTTCAGCTAGGCTTTTCTATATGAACATTGCTCAGCATTTCCAAAAATAAATGGCTTATTAGCTGCCTACACATGGGTATTAAAATCTAATTTTAGCCACCATTCTGCAAAAAATTTAGGTCTTTTCCTCAGTATTCTGGTGCCCTTCACTCAGTTTTGCAAAAATTACTTTGGGATTTGTTTTTCTGTGTCTTTTTAATCAGGAGAGAAAAAAAAAAAAAAAAAAAGTAAGTCTCTATTTGAACTTTACTCTTTGAAAACCCTCTTGCCTATTAAAAATTATCTTCATTGTTGCATCACCATATAAAGCAGCTCTAGAAAATATACCATATACTTAGTAGTCATAAGAATTTTAGCAGTCCAGATCCTCTGGCACCTCCCAACTGAGTATAGCTAGAAGCCTCTAAAATACAATTGTTGAGGAGACTAACCATTGGATTAAGATAAAAGGATTATCTTTTGTCTGTGTGTGTGTGTGAACATGTACTGAGAGTGCTTTAAAACTTTGAAAACTGTCAGGTTTTCCTTTTCTTCTTCAATTTTCCTAGCTTCAGGCATCCCCATCAGCAAGCAAAAGAGTGTTTCGCACTCCCAAACTAGACACAGTTACTCTAGTGGCATGCTATGGTGTAAGCAGACAGTACTTTCTTCTCTCTGCCTGCTCAGGAATACGTGACAGCTTAATCTCTAGCAAAGCAAGTCAGATTTCAGTGAAATTCAAGGTTGAAGACATTAAAAAACACCCTCATTTGACTTACTATACCAAGTGTAGCATATATCCATACAATTTTACATTTATAGAAGCAACTACAGCCATTCAAATAAAGCTATGGGAGAAAAAAAAAAAAAAAAGACAAAATATTAGAATCATAGAATGCTTTGAGTTGGAAGGAACCTTAAAGATCATCTAGATCCAACTGCCCTGCCATGTGCAGGGACACCATCCACTAGATCAGGTTGTTCAAAAAATCATCAACCTGTCCTCAAACACTTCCAGGGAGGGAGCATCCACAACCTCTCTGGGCAACCTGTTCCAGTGCCTCACCACCTTCACAATAAAGAATTTCTTCCTTACATTCTACCCTCTTTCAGTTTAAAACCATTACCCATCACCCTGTCACTACAGTCCCTGATAAAGTCTCCCTCCCCATCTTTCCTGTTGGCCCCCTTTAAGCACTGGAAGGCCACTTGCTATAAGGTGTCCCTGGAGTCTTTTCTTCTCTAGGCTGAACAACCCCAGCTCTCTCACCCTGTCCTCATAAAGGAGGTGATCCAGCCCCCTGATCATCTTTATGGCCCTCCTCTGGACCCACTCAAGCAGGTCCATGTCCTTTTTATACTGGGGGCCCCAGAGTTAGACACAGCAGTCCAGGTGGGGTCTCATGAGAGTGGAGAAGAGCAGGAGAATCACCTCCCTCAACCTACTGGCCACACTTCTCTTAATGTAGCCCAGGATACAGTTGACTTTCTGACTGCGAGCAACATTGCTGTCTCAAAGTCAGTTTTCCACCCACTAATACCCCCAAGTCCTTCTCCACAGGGCTGCTCTCAATCCACTCATTGTCCAGCCTGTATTTGTACTTGGAATTGCCTTGACCCATGTGCAGGACCTTGCACTTGGCCTTGTTGAACTTCATGAGGTTTGCACAGGCCCACCTCTCAACCCTGTCAAGGTCCCTCGGGATGGCACATCCCTTCCCTCCAGTGTGTCAGCTGCGCCACACAACTTGGTGTTGTCATCAGCAAACTTATTGAGGGTGCACTCAATCCCACTGTCTATGTCTCTGACAAAGAAGTTAGACAGCACTGGTCCCAAAACCAACACCTGAGGAACACCACTCATCACTACTCTCCACTTGGATGTTGGATGCAGCTGTTGACTGCAACTCTTTGAGTGTGACCATCCATCCAATTCCTCATCCGAGTCCTCCATCCATCAAATCCATGTCTCTCCAATTCAGAGACAAGGATGTCATATGGGACAATATCAAAAGCTTTGCACAAATCCATCACAGAAGTCCACCAAATTTGTCAGGCACAATTTTCCCTTAATGAAGCCAAGTTGACTGTCACCAATCAACTCCTTATTTTCCATGTGCCCTAGCATAGTTTCCAGGAGGATCTGCTCCATGATCTCACCAAGCACAGAGATGAGATTGACTGATCTGTAGTTCCTTGAGTCTTCTTTATTTCCCATTTTAAAAATGGGAGTTATATTTCCCCTTTTCCAGACAGCAGGAACTTCACTGTTCTGCCATGACTTCTCAAATATGGTGGATAGTGGCTTAGCCACTTCATCCGCCAGTTCCCTCAGGATCTGTGGATGCATCTCATCAGGTCCCATGGACTTGTGCACCTTCAGGTTGCTTAGATGGTTTCAAACTTGATCTTCTCCTACAGTGGGTGGTTCTTCATTCTCCCGGTCTCAGCCTTTACCTTCTGTGTCTTGGACAGTGTGGCTGGAGCCCTTGCTTAGAATCCACCTGGAGCTATCCCAAAGCCTTAGCCTGTTTTCAGAAATGTGATTCCATACAGCCAAATGGCAGATATTACAGTCAGGGAAGAGAGGAAAGTAGATCCTCCTTACAAACTGGGAAACTGCATCCAGAAAAATATTCTGGGGAAGAAATCCAAAATAAGCCTTCAGTGGAATGCTGTGTCTGGACAAGATTTATACTGGGTAGGCTTAGGAAACTTGCATTTCATTTTCAATATTGTGTCAGTGAGATTATTTTTAAAAAATCTTTACATTCATTTTGTTTTCTGTATGTTTTGGGTCACCTGCTGGGAGGAGGGAGGAGTGTGTTTCTTTGCTGCTAGCTTAGGTTAGCTCACCATCTCTACTTCAAAAGATATGTTAAAACTAAGAAGGGATGGTCCAAAAAACACTTGTATGAATTATGCTGTCTCCTCCTATTATCACTTCCCTCTAGTTTTCACATACTGTCTACACTAGATTTTCCTGTCCTCTTTCTCCATTGTTATTATCTTCAGGACCAGGCTTGAAATGACATGGTAATAGTGTTTGCATATCAATGTATGAATGTTGTTGTTACAGTGTGGCTGTTGACTCCAACACTACTAAAGAGTGGTCCAATAGATTTTAGAATTACACTGCAAACATTGCAAAACACAGGAGAACTGTATCGAATTCTAGAAGACAATGGTATGCCCAAGCAGGTCCATGGATACATAGAGAGTGTTTAAGATCAAACAGTTCCAATTTCTAATGTGACAAAACTGTCTAAGTTGTTTACACCTCTTCCATACAAAGAAGTTCAATGATGTTATCAGTCACAATCACCTCATGTCTTGTGAAACAGTGAGCTTTGGCTGCAACTCAGGGAGAAAAGGAGAGTTTACGGCCTTTGGAAGAAGGGGCTAATGACTCACAATGATTACAAAGATGCTGTGAGGTTATGAAGGGCAGAAATCAGGTTGTCTAAAGCCCAGCTGGAAATTACCCTGGCTTCAGCAATCAAGGACAACAAGAAATGTTTCTATAAGTATGTGAGCAGCAAAAGAAACACCAGAGAAAGCCTCCATCCCCTGCTAGACGCAGGACGAAACATGGTAACAAGTGATGAGGAAAAGGCTAAGGTGCTTAATGCCTTCTTTGCCTCAGTCTTTAATAACAAGACTAGTTGTATTGAGGGAATCCAGCCTCCTCAGCCAGAAGACAGAGACTGGGAGAACGACCTCCCAGCATTCCAGAAGGAGATAGTCAGTGACCTACTGCATCACATAGACATACACAAGTCTATGGGACTGGATGGGATACACCCAAGGGTGCTGAAGGAGCTGGCTGGGGTGCTTACCAAGCTGTTTTCCATCATTTACCAGCAGTTGTGGCTGACCGGGGAGGTCCCAACAGATTGGAAATTGGCCAATGTGACGCCCATATATAAGAAGGGTCAGAAGGATGATCTGGGAAATTAGAGGCCTGTCAGCTTGACTTCGGTGCCCAGGAAGCTGATGGAGCAGCTCATCCTGAGTACCATCATACAACACATGCGGGACAACACAGGCCCAGTCAGCATGGGTTTATGAAAGGCAGGTCCTGCTTGACAAACCTGATCTCCTTCTACGACAGGGAGACCTGTTTATTGGAAGAGGGAAGGCTGTGGATGTTGTTTACCTTGACTTTAGTAAGGCCTTTGACACTGTTTCCCACAGCATTCTCCTGGCAAAACTGGCTGCTCGCAGCTTGGATGGGCACAAGCTTTACTGGGTAAAAAGTGGCTGGATGGCCGGGCCTAAAGAGTGGTGGTGAATGGAGTTAAATCCAGTTGGTGGCCGGTCACGAGTGGTGTCCCCCAGGGCTCGGTTTTGGGGCCACTCCTGTTTAACATCTTTATTGATGGTCTAGACGAGGGGATCGAATGCACCCTCAGTAAGTTTGCAGATGACACCAAGTTGGGGGGGAGTGTTGATCGGCTCGAGGGTAGGGAGGCTCTGCAGAGAGATCTGGACAGGCTGGAGATATGGGCTAAGGCCAACTGTAGGAGTTTCAATAAGGCCAAATGCCGGGTGCTGCACTTGGGCCACAACAACCCCCAGCAGCACTACAGGCTTGGGGAGGAGTGGCTGGAGAGCTGCCAGTCAGAGAGGGACCTGGGGGTGTTGATTGACAGCCAGCTGAACATGAGCCAGCAGTGTGCCCAGGTGGCCAAGAAGGCCAATGGCATCCTGGCTTGTATCAGAAATAGCGTGGCCAGCAGGGACAGGGAAGTGATCTTACCCCTGTACTCGGCACTGGTGAGGCCGCATCTTGATTCCTGTGTTCAGTTTTGGGCCCCTCACTACAAAAAGGACATTGAATGACTCGAGCGTGTCCAGAGAAGGGCAACGAAGCTGGTGAAGGGTCTGGAGCACATGTCGTACGAGGAGCGGCTGAGGGAACTGGGGTTGTTTAGTCTGGAGAAGAGGAGGCTGAGGGGAGACCTCATCACCCTCTACAACTACCTGAAAGGAGGTTGCAGAGAGCTGGGGATGAGTCTCTTTAATGAAGTAACAAGCGATAGGACAAGAGGTAATGGCCTCAAGTTGCTCCAGGGAAGGTTTAGACTAGATATTAGGAAGTATTTCTTTACAGAACGGGTTGTTAGGCATTGGAATGGGCTGCCCAGGGAGGTGGTGGAGTCCCCATCCCTGGAGGTGTTTAAGAGTCGGGTCGACATAAGACTTAGGGATATGGTGTATTTGGGAACTGTCAATGTTAGGTTAATGGTTGTACTAGATGATCTTCAAGGTCTTTTCCAACCTAGATGATTCTGTGATTCTATGCTATTAAAGTTAATGGACAGCAGTTCAGCTTGGGTATTGAGGTAGAGTAACTGGTGAGATCATAGATAACTGGCTAAAATTTTGACAACAAATTTAGAATACAGGAGTTTTCATTTCAGTTTCACTGAGAAATAAACTAGTCAGTCTTATATTCTGAAGAGCTATTTAGACAAGGAATAATTGCATGTAAAAAAAATTACAATGCATTGATAAGTTGTAAATTTTACTGTTCATTTTCCATCATAAGCTAGATTTCTTTTAAAAACCAGTCAAAATCTATCACTGTGGTATGTCTTTTGTCTTTGCTATCATTCTTACAGTATTATCCTCAGAGAACAAAGGCATGCAGACATGTAGGTGAAAAAAAAAAAAACACCAACGAAAAATAAACCCTAAGACCCTTAAAAGGAACAAAGAGAGGTCATTGTTATAATATGTTGGCAATCATGTTGATTGATTGTAAAGAAACTACACAAGCTTTTGTGGCCAACAGACTTGGATCTTAGAGTCCAGATTGTAAGTGAAGGGCCATTAGTATCGCCCCAATGCAGTGACTCACATTTGTTAGTCATATAGGTTTGTTAACATCAGTAGGAGCTACTGTGGTAAAGAATCTTGAACAGTGAATCAGAGGGTAAATTTGTATCAAAATGAGCCTGTCTTTGTTTTGCTCATTAAAAATTCAAGATACTTATTTTTTCCAATGAAAGCTTATGCTATGTAGTTTCAGAGGCTCAACAAGAAAATTACATGAAATAGTATAGTTTATGCTGGAGGAATATTTCTACATGTGTTAATGATCTTATTTGTAATTTCTGACATACCATTTCCTTTCAGCCTTTGAAACATGAAGCTCTGGAGTTGCCATACGTAGTGAGATCTTATAATTTGGTGGAATATGGCTAAACCCTCTGTGTGCTAGAGCTGCCCTTAGAAACAGAAGTGCATATGAAAAAATAGCTCTTCTCCATGCACCCAAAGACCCAGTGGCAGATTTTGGCAGAGAATCAAGGGACAGTGAAGGTATTCAGACATTAAACTGACTAAACTGGTCTTTATAAAGGAGATTTTCATTGAGTTCTGCAGTATACTTGAGTATATCTATGATATGAGCAGTCTTTAGCAATCCAAGGCATTGCTACATGTATGAGGATCTGGCTCAATAGCTATAGTTCATGATGTTTACATCTGTAATTTAGCAATATTTTTATTTCCTTTAAAGATTTTTTCAAAGATTTATGAAGTAAGTAAAATTAATCAGGGGGAACATAAGCAGAATTACGATAAAGTCTACTGCAGTTACAAAAAGTGAGCTAGGTACCCACTAACTCTACCAGCTACATACATA